>NC_069499.1:323971167-324271167 GCF_027579735.1 Bombina bombina
ACATATAGATATAATCAATATCAACATAATACCCAACAATATAACAGGGAGGAAGAGATAGAATATAGAAACCGTGGGTTTCAAAACAGGAACCATGGGAGTAACTCTAGAGTTCAACAAAATGAAATTAATTATAACAACAGCTACCAGAGAGATGAAAACAGACAGAATAATAAATCTCAGGTTTTTCAGTACAATCAAAAACAAATGTACACCCCGCCACATCTCAGACATGCACCAATCAGATTAAAACAACTAGAAAGGGCCCAAGAGGGGGAAAAATTGGCTACCAGTACACCAAGAAAAAGATCATACGCCAACGTGGCAGCAGAGGGAGAGGTAAGACTTCCAAAAAAGAGAAACTTAAACGCATGAGTAAAAATATATATAATTTATCTAACCATGTTCTCTCTAATGAAGAAATTTGCGTTTTAAATAGGGGTTTATCGTTTTGTCCATCAAATCAACATAATTTGTTTGATTTGTTTGTGGATCTGAACAAATTTGTTCGTAAACTGTCTTTACAGCGTTATTTCTGTGAAAAGAAACTAAAAGATTCAGGCCACAGACCAATTTTGACAAATGATATGAGTGAACGTCCTTCTATGGATATTGTATATTTTGATCCAGATACTCTTTATGCTGATCTCTTTGAAGATTGTATACATTCAAATTTAACCCCTAAATCAAACTTCAATCCACCCAATGCAGGTTTAAACATTGAATTATTTCAAAAACTAGTATTGGAAGACTTTGGAAAATTACCAGGAGCCAAAACCAAAGATTCCAATTTGAATGTTTATGAAATTAAAGCCCTATCTAGACTAGCTTCCAACAATAACATAGTAATTAGAGAAGCTGATAAGGGCGGAGGAATAATTATACAAAATCGTGTAGATTACATAAGAGAAGCCGATAGGATTTTGTATGATGAACAGTATTACAAAATCCTTACCTTCAATCCCACAAATAAATTTCTGGCCAGTCTGGTCAAAATGGTAGATCGTGGCTGGTTAGAAGGTATTCTAACTAAAAAAGAAAGGGATTTTTTAATCCCATGTAATCCGAATTTGGCTTATTATTATCACCTCCCGAAGATCCACAAAAATTTGGTGGATCCTCCTGGGAGGCCTATCATTTCGGGTATTGGCAATCTCACATGTAATCTATCTGAATATGTGGATCAATTCCTAAAAAAATCAGTAGTCACCTTAACTTCATATATTCAAGATACTCCGGATCGTATCTATAAGATATCTAAAATCAAGAAGGAAAATAGGAAACTCTTATGGCTTACTTGTGATGTCTCGGCTTTGTATTCAAATATAGCCCATGATCTAGGCATAAATGCCATTGAATATTATTTGAAACAAGACATCTATATGCCAGACAAGCAAAGGGAATTCCTTTTGGAATGTATCTTATTTGTTCTGAAGAACAATTATTTTGTTTATCAAGAAAAATTCTTTTTGCAGATCAAGGGAACGGCCATGGGGACCAGATTCGCCCCGAGCTTTGCCAATTTATTTATGGGCATGTTTGAGGACAGATACATCTATTCCTCCGACTCGGTGGCGAATCTGGTCTTCTATGGCCGTTTCATTGATGACCTCTTGTTTGTCTGGGAAGGTACCCATACAGAGGCCCAAAATTTTGTTGATAAATTAAATGATAATGATATGGGTCTGCAGTTTTCATCCAAAATGGATGAAACAAGTATAGACTTTTTGGATTTAATACTTGAATGGGACAACCTAGGTAATATCTCCACCAAAACTTTTTTCAAATCAGTGGATGCTAACAGCTATCTTAACTTTAAAAGCAACCACCACTTACCCTGGAAAAAGAATATACCATACAACCAGTTCTGTAGGTTGCGCAGAAACTGCACTGATTTGAAAACTTTTGATATACAGGCCAACCTTTTAAAGGAAAGGTTCTTGGAGAAAAATTTCCCTAGTAGTTTAATCGAGACCAGCTTTCTTGAGGCCAGAAAAAAATGTAGAGAGGATTTTTTTATTAAATATACAGGGGCAAATAATGAGACCAACAAAGACTCCTACTAAGCTAAGTAATACTGGGGTTAGATTTGTAACACAATTCAATAATAAGATTAAAGGCATTTTGGAAAAATATTGGTACATCCTGGAGAACGATCCACTTCTTACCAGCACACTAAGCAAGCAACCAATATGTACTTTCAGAAGAGCTCCCACTTTAAAAAAACAAGCTGGCACCCAGCAAAGTAGTTATGAAAGTACATCAGCCAAAAAACAAAGCTAAGGGATGTAGCCTTAGAAATAGGGACTCTACAGTACTAGGCAAACCAGGTTTTTTTAAATGTAATCGGGCGCATTGTGGACTATGTGCTTTTACAAATCCAAATAGAATTGAATTTATTTAATTTACCACAAAAGAAAAATTCAATATTAATTCACATTTCACGTGTGACTCTCCCTTTGTCGTTTATCTCTTGGAGTGTGTATGTGGGGTCCAATATGTGGGGAGGACCTCCAGGCCCCTAAAAAAGAGGTGGGGGGAACACAAAAGAAATATAGAAAACAATATAAAAAACCACAGTATCCCCAAACATGCTAGTCTTTGCCATTCCACACCATCTGATTGCTTTTCCATATTTCCACTAGAACAGATCCTACCCAAGTGGGGCAGAAATAGGTTTCTACATTTGAGACAAAGGGAGACCTTTTGGATATGGAAACTCAAAAGCTTGTCCCCCGGTGGACTTAATGCTAATATTGATATGGCAGCTTTTAACTAACTAAATTTTAACATTATTTATTTTTATATATTTTTTTATTATATCTAATAACATTTTTTAGTTTATTCTATGTTGATTATATTGATAGGGCTCTGTATGGATAAATCTATCACTATTGCCTTTTGGGTCGTGGATTACACCAAGTGTTAACAATATAGATGTATTATGACTGTTATATGACAGGCATATTGTATTTCATTTGTGATGCCATTTGTATTGTTGATTTATCTGTACTCAGTGGGTATGTGACATGTATATGTGCATATATGCATGTATAGTTATATTTATAACTTTTTTCACATCTACATACACGTGTATATGCATATGTGTATTTATACATTTCTATATATGTTTTTAGAGTAGGTTATATTTGCATATATTTATTTAGTCCAATAACTGGTTATGACATATTTGTGTTTTTATTTAATTTTGAACTCTGTCTATGTTTTAGAAACATAAACACATGTTTTTAAATGTATTGCACTTTATAGGCTTTTTATATGAGGTTCCCATCTACAGTTTTATATTGTATATTAAGTAATAGTGCTTTATTATATCACTTGCATCTTGACTGAGAGATACTCTGGTTCTACCTGTTTAGCTGTAGATTTTGAGTTGCGCTATGGGTGTCACCACTAAGAGCCACCGAATGGAAATATTTTTATTCATTTATTATTACTCTGTGTATATATATATATACATATTTACTTATTCAATATATATTTTTTGATATATTTTATACATATTTCAAATATACACAATCTTTTGATATGCTCGGATAGTTGAGCCTTGCATGGCCTGATGTGTATGTCTGCTATCAAAAGCAGTTTTTTACTCACGCTGTTTATTCCACACAGAGGCTTGAATATTATTTCTCTTACCATTGGATATCAGTGACCAATGGTAGCTCTATCAGTGGTCACACCTTCACGCATGCGCTGTTCCTTTTAGAAGACGCCGAAAATTCGGCAATAAAAGTTCGTGGTTTTAACTATTATGTATATTGCACCTGAGGAAACGGTCAGGAGAGACCGAGAAACGTTGTGCCTATGTACTCCAAATAAAGTCTGTTTACTTTTAAAAGACTTTTGCCACGAAGTATCTTTTATTCATTCATTACTCATCATATTGATCCATCTGTTACATTGTATCCACAAATGTATCTACTATAACAGTGGATAGTACAAGACGAACCGGCTCTGTGAAACTTCTGTTGCTGGATGCTGTTTGCTTTTTGCTATCGCCGCCCTCACACCCCAGAGGAATTCTGAAATCCATCAGTGTGAGTTAGCTGGACGACTCCTAACAGTCCAGAAGGCGTTTGTGACACTTCTCAAGTGTCATACAGCTTGTAAGTACGGTCTTACTTGTTATATTGGCGTGTTATAATCATCTGATTGTGCACTATGGTGGCGCCTTCTTCTTTTTTTATCTTTCACTTCTGCAGAGTTTAACATCTTGGGACACCAACAAGAATTTTGAAGAAGCAGCCTGCCATCCGCTCCAGATTTCAGGATTTGGATTATGGACTAGATGAACTGTCCAATACAATATTCCCACCATCTACAGTATTGGTTTGATTGGGATATTAACCACACTGTTTTTATTTTGCAGTTGTCACTCATGTATTTATTTGCATAGGTGTTTTTCATTTTGATGCACTATATGTTTTTTTTTTTTTTTTCCAATTTATATACAGGTATTTGGCGCACTGATTTTTTATATATATTATTAGGGTAAAAGTGTTGTTGGGGAAGGATGGGGTGAGGGATGGGGCGAGGGTGAGGGATGGGGCGAGGTGGGGATTGGGTTCCTGCTCCGGTGGAACCCGCACAGCTGGGGAGTCATGGGCTGGGGGATTTGGTGGCTGTGCAGGTGGGGTGGAAGCAGGATGGGCAAAACGGGGAGAGCGGTGAGGGAGGACAAGGATTTCTGGGGGGAAGGGCTGGGAGAGGGGTCAGAATGGGATGGGCCAGGAGAGGGGTTAGGATGGGAAGGGCCAAGAGAGGGGTTAGGACGGGAAGGCCCAGGAGAGGGGTCAGTATGGGGAGGGCCAGGAGAGGGGTCAGGATGGGAAGGGCGGGGATGCTGATGCCCAGAAGTGAAAGTTCCATCTGAAATATATAATACAATTTTATAAATACATATATTATATGAAAATATATTATCTTGAGAGAATTCAATATTCACCATAATTTAAAATCTGTAATGACTATGTTTAAAGGTATTGATTAATTGGAGTCAAGTCTAATTAATAATAATATTTAATTGATCCCTGAAACTCTGATTGTTCAATGGTATTTTTCATGGAACATTTGATCAATACATCAAAAACTATATTTTTCAAAGTCAACATTATGTGCTAATCTTTAAGATTTTATAATATGATATTTCTCTTTTTGATAATATATCAGTTTGCATGTATGCATTTGAGATTGATACCCCATAGAGTTCTTTTAGACACATGCCCGTGGATTGACTTTGGAGACTCCAACAATTGGATAATATGGGAGTGTGTAATATGATCAAATCTAAATTGTCACTACACATAGCCTTTGAAACAAGGTAATCACTGATTAACATATAGATTAAGATGATTGCCTTTGTAATCTTAAATAGAATTATTTTAAGCTTGATGGTTCAATCAATTACTATTCAGAATCTATACACGGTAGATACTACCGGTCATATTAAATATTAAGAATAGAATGTTATCTATCCGACATTACTTTTACAGAGTATGTTTTGTGAATATCTATTTTACATTAGGATTAAATGTATGTCATCCCAATGTTAATAGACACATTCAGAATTGCATTTTCTAGGTTAGATGAATATTAATGTTTGAGTGAAATGGACACTCTACACATAAATCATTTGCAAATCCCTTTGCATATCATACATCATGGACTTAAATTAATGAATTCCAACATGATTATGTTTTATGTGTACTTAGAAGGGGCTGAGAAGAACAGTGATGACATAATGAGATGGTCTGCATCTAGGCACTCAGATGAATAGAAATGACTGTCTGTACAATCATAAGATGATTATTGGGGGTTTGAATGTAATATGCATGTGACATCATGATGTCATTCATGACAATTCATATATAAATAGGAAAGGAAATAAAAACATATGTTCATGCTGCATGATATAGAAAGGGGGCAGTAGTGTATTGAAAAAATAATGGAATCATATATTTTAAAGGTACAAAGCTGTTATATATATTTGATGTATCAACAGACTCCGAGGGAGCCACTTCCTCCTCCATCACACATGTTGTTACATCAATACCTGTAAAACATAATAATATGTTGTGTACACGTTAAAATCACATATTATAACTTGTGTTACTGGTGCTCAAGGACACACATCAATGTTGCATTAAAGAGATACTAAACCAAAGTTAGGTATGTCATAATTTTGATGGAGCATGCAAATGAAATAAAATATATAATTAACGATGATTAATAATTAAATGTGATTGTCTGTATTTTGAAAATCAGGAAAAAAGCATAGTACATGGAACATTTAATAATTCTTATGTGTGTATCGCTTGCTGATTGTTGTCTACATTTATACAAAATATCAACATTTGCTAGCCATGTTCTTAAGCACAAAGGTGTAGACTAAGAAGCTTTGAGAGCTTAATATTAAAATAATTTTTGAAAAAGGCACCTTTAATGACATATGAATGAGTCAATAGACTTATCAGAACCCTGCAAAGGCAGGTCTATGTCAATGCTGGATCCTTCCGAGTCTCTCACAATAACTAGATCTATTAATGATATAAATAAATATTATGTAAAACAATTTGTTCATCAACTTTAAATATACATATTTGGTATTCCAAAATAACATTATTCTAAACTAATAGAAATAATATCTTTTTAAATGTGAAGACTAGACCACTAATATGAAAAATAAATTAATTCGTTTATCAAGGTGAGAGGAAAGAAAATGGTGTCTTTCACATATGTCTGATTTCTTAAAATATTAGACAGCCAATACTTATCATATTAATCTATGGCATATCTACAATTAACTACTGGTCCCTCTTTGTAAAGGAATCCAGACAGACAACACTTTGAATAACAACTGTTGACAACTAGAGCATAATACATGTGGCACATATATACATTTGTGTAATGTACAGTAATCTGGTTTCTGACACAACACATATTGATCACAATGCAAGACATAAGATATTTTTTAAACTATGTCATCATCGTGCTGTTAGAATTTGCTTATATTTAAAGGTAGTCCGAGAGTGAAAGATGTGATTTAAGTCACAGTTTTGTTTCATCAAAACAGTGTAATGATTACTAAAGATATTCGGCTAGATTACGAGTTGTGCGTTAGGGTTAAAAAGCAGCATTAAGAAGTCCTAACGCTGCTTTTTAACGCCCGCTAGTATTACGAGTCTTGTAGGTACAGGTGTACCGCTCACTTTTTTGGCCACACTTGGAAATACTGCAAATCCACTAACGTCAATTGCGTATCCTATATTTTCAATGGGACTTGCATAGCGCCGGTATTACGAGTTAACCCCTAAACCTAAGTCTAACCCTAAACCTAACACCCCCTAACTGAAATATAATTTTAATAAATCTAAATAAAATTACTATCATTAACTAAATTATTCCTATTTAATACTAAATACTTACCTATAAAATAAACCCTAAGCTAGCTACAATATAACTAATAGTTACATTGTATCTATCTTAGGGTTTATTTTTATTTTACAGGCAACTTTGTATTTATTTTAACTAGGTACAATAGATATTAAATAGTTATTAACTATTTAATAACTACCTAGTTAATATAAAGACAAATTTACCTGTAAAATAAAACCTAACCTATGTTACAATTGCACCTAACACTACACTATAATTAAATTAATTCCCTAAACTAAATACAATTAATTACAATTTAAATAAATTATCTAAAGTACGAAAAAAACCTCCACTAAATTACAGAAAATAATAAAATAATTACAAGAATTTTAAACTAATTACACCTACTCTAATCCCCCTAACAAAATAAAACGCCCCCCAAAATAAAAATAAAGTCCTACCCTACACTAAATTACAAATAACCCTTAAAAGGGCCTTTTGTGGGGCATTGCCCCAAAGTAATCAGCTCTTTTACCTGTAATTTTTTTTTACAAATACCCCCCCAACATTAAAACCCACCACCCACACAACCAACCCTACTCTAAAACCCACCCAATCCCCCCTTAGAAAAACCGTGAAGATCACCCTACCTTGAGAAGTCTTCAACCAACCGGGTCGAAGTCCTCCACGAAACCGGCAAAATTGGTCCTCGAGATGGGCAGAAGAGGTCCTCCAGATGGGCAGAAGTCTTCATCCAGGCGGCATCTTCTATCTTCATCCATCCGGCGTGGAGCGGCTCCATCTTCAAGACATCCGACGTGGAACATCCTCTTCAAACGACGGCCGACTAAAGAATGAAGCTTCCTTTAAATGATGTCGTCCAAGATGGCATCCCTTCAATTCCGATTGGCCAATCAGAATTAAGGTAGAAAAACACCTATTGGCTGATGCAATCAGCCAATAGGATTGAGCTCACATTCTATTGGCTGATCCAATCAGCAAATAGAATTCCAGCTCAATCCTATTGGCTGATTGGATCAGCCAATAGGATTGAACTTCAATCCTATTAGCTGATTGCATCATCCAATAGGATTTTTTCTACCTTAATTCCAATTGGCTGATAGAATAATGTCAGCCAATCAGAATTGAAGGGATGCCATCTGGGATGACGTCATTTAAAGGAACCTTCATTCTTCAGTCGGCCGTCGTTTGAAGAGGATGCTCGCGTCGGATGTCTTAAAGATGGACCTGCTCCGTGCTGGATGGATGAAGATAGAAGATGCCGCCTGGATGAAGACTTCTGCCTGTCTGGAAGACCACTTCTGCCCGTCTGGAGGACCACTTCTGCCGGCTTCGTGGAGGACTTCGGCCCGGTTGGGTGAAGACTTCTCAAGGTAGGGTGATCTTCAAGGGGTTAGTGTTAGGTTTTTTTAAGGGGGGATTCGATGGGTTTTAGAGTAGGGTTGGTTGTGTGGGTGGTGGGTTTTAATGTTGGGGGGGATTTGTAATTTTTTTTTACAGGTTAAAGAGCTGATTACTTTGGGGCAATGACCCGCAAAAGGCCCTTTCAAGGGCTATTTGTAATATAGTGTAGGGTAGGGCTTTTTTATTTTGGGGGCTTTTTTATTTTGTTAGGGGGATTAGAGTAGGTGTAATTAGTTTAAAAATCTTGTAATTATTTTATTATTTTCTGTAATTTAGTGTTTGTTTGTTTGTTTTTTGTACTTTAGATCATTTTTTTAAATTGTATTTAATTGTTTTTAGTTTAGGTAATTTATTTAATTATAGTGTAGTGTTAGGTGTAATTGTAACTTAGTTTAGGTTTTATTTTACAGGTAAATTTGTCTTTATTTTAACTAGGAAGTTATTAAATAGTTAATAACAAAATAACTATTGTACCTAGTTAAAATAAATACAAAGTTTCCTGTAAAATAAAAATGAACCCTAAGATAGATACAATGTAACTGTTAGTTATATTGTAGCTATCTTAGGGTTTATTTTGTGGGTAAGAATTTAGTTTTAAATAGGAATAATTTAGTTAATTGTATTCATTTTATTTAGATTTATTAAAATTATATTTAAGTTAGGGGGGTTAGGATTAGGGTTAGACTTAGGTTTAGGGGTTAATAACTTTAATATAGTGGTGGCGACGTTGTGGGCGGCAGATTAGGGGTTAATAAATTCAGTTATGTTGTGGCGACATTGGGGGCGGCAGATTAGGGGTTAATAAATATAATGTAGGGTTTGGCGATGTTGGGGGCAGCAGATTAGGGGTTCATAAATATAATGTAGGTGGCGGCGGTGTCTGGAGCAGCAGATTAGGGGTTAATAATATAATGCAGGTGTCGGCGATGTCGGGGGTGGCAGATTAGGGGTTAATAAGTGTAAGATATGGGGTGTTTAGACTCAGGGTTCATGTTAGGGTGTTAGGTGTAGACATAAAAAGCATTTCCCCATAGGAATCAATGGGGCTGCGTTAAGAGTTGAACGCTGCTTTTTTGCAGGTGTTAGGTTTTTTTTCAGCCGGCTCTCCCCCATTGATTCCTATGGGGAAATTGTACACAAGCAAGTTTTACCACCTCACCGCTACCGTAAGCAGCGCTGTATTGAGGTGAGATGTGGAGCTAAATTTTGCTCTACGCTCACTTTTTTGCGGCTAACGCCGGGTTTGTAAAAGCCCATAATACCAGCGTTGTCTGCAAGTTAGCAGTGAGGGAAAACTGCTCGTTAGCACCACACCCCTGTTAACTTAAAACTCGTAATCTAGGTGGATTTTGTTTATCTATAGATACATTCAATACCAATATTTGAGAATGTCACTCTAAAGGAATTTTCTATTCTATATGTTGATGTAATGAATCGGAGAGAGCATGCAATTTCAAAAATATATATAATGTCCTCCTATCATCATGAATATTTAATTATCCTTCTCTCTTAATGATAAGAAGAAAATATCAAAGCATATGAGATGTATATTTATATATTATGCACATGTGTAAAAATGTGTTAGTGTTTTCTAAATGTAGCCACCAACTGTCAAGCACTACCCAGGTGCAGAATCCAAAATGGGAAAGACCCTAATATTACATTCAAATAAAAATAGCAAGAATCAGAGGAATATCTTCGAATACTAATAAATTGTGATTTGGATTACAATGGAATTCGATCTCTGAACCATGATTCTTCTTTTTAAATACACTTGAAATCGAATTAGAGGATAAATGTTAATATAGATCAATGTGAATGGATTAGACAATGTTATGTCCAAATTTGTAAGACAAAAGTAAAGTATAATGAGACATACCAGAATGGGACAAACCCAGGCTTGAGAGTCCAGCACCAACATCTCTGTAAAATATTCAATCAGGATTGGATATCATTAATACAACTCAGAACTTTGACACAAATAATCATACATTGTTTTTCAAATTGACAAAGTTAAACATTATAATTTTTCACGTGAGTTAATGGTTTTCAAAAATGTATTTATAAATAAAGAGATCATATATTTTTTTTTCAAGCTTTTATGTTGTTGACTGTCCCTTTAAGTCATTTTATGTCTTCTTGCATTGTCATCAATTGTTAGACATTGAGCGGTCATTTTTTCTTTTTATATTACTAGTATAGCTTTTGTAATATATAAGATTGAAAAATCAGGATACTGTATTCTTCACATTTATTCTAATTAATGTAAACATTTGACAAACATGTCTAAAGTAATGTCACTGTTACAGCAAACCCATGTTCACGTCTGCGCAATTATATCTTCCATGAGCATTGGGCAATAATTAAAAGTGTAATTGCGCATCCGTGATTAGGAATTTATTTAGATCTAGTAGTGTCATGAGTATAATTTGTAAATCCTTAGAATATATTTACAATTGTGTGTATCACGATATTCCAATAGGATCATTGTAAAGATTGAATAATACAAATAAATATTTTTAACTTTTGTATGAATCGATATTCAAGGTATGAAATGGAGGAGGATAGGGATTTCACAGATGCGCAATTCCATTTTAGCTCTGTGACGCATATTCGGGAGAACGCAAGAAAAAACATTATTCCTATTTGATGTGTGATGAATCTAAATTCAGATGTCTACCATCATATGTAACGTCTGTTGGGAGTATATATATGGCTATATACACATGGCTTAAATATATACTCAAATATTAATATATTACTGTATATGAAGTCTGATATTTACCTGGTTCAGCCTCTGTAGTGCCTTCTCCCAGTTCACCGATTGGATCTGCACTGTCCTCCAGGTCGGGAGTTTCAGAGCCAGCAGCTGGGGCCTGTGAAGGGGTCAAGGAGCATGCGGAAGCAAATCTGCGGGGGAAACGGAGATTGAGGAGGGCGCATAAAGTCTCCTCATAAGATTGTAGGAAAAGTTTCCGTAGGGGTGGATCCCGATTTCCCTCTCTCTGACGGGCTTTTGCCCACTCCCTCATGAGGTGGACTTTATTGCGAGGCCGCAACCTCATATCCCCGAATCTCTGCATGATTTTATCCGAGGTCCTCTGGACGTCTTTCACTGAATTCACAGAAACGGTGATAGACACCCAGTGGGCCCTCTTAATCGCTGGCTTCGTCGACCTCTTCTGAGTCCCAAACAGCTGCGGATAAAATTCCTTGACCGCGTTGACCAGTGCAGTACTTTCCGCCCGTGTGAACCTGGGAGAAATCCTGTTGGTTTTCGGGAAATATAATATATATATATATATATATATATATATATATATATATATATATATATATACTGTATAGAAGTACACCAATAGGCATTAGAGAACTGAGAAAAATGGCAACGTGTAATGGACTTTTATATGGGGAAGTAAACATAAGATGCACCATGGGACATGGTATCTGTACATCTGATTGGATAAAATACTGTAATTTTGTTAGCATGTCTGTGAGGCCATATTGAGTAAAGTAATGTTTGCGTGATGATCTCTGATTGGCCATTACTTAATGTTTCATGAATTCATATCTTTGTAACTTCCATATACATACCTCCTGGGGGTGCTGTTACTACATTTGGCATGTAGAATCAATTAGAATTTATGAGAATGGTATGCGCATATATGTGATGCATACATAATATACAGAATCTATTTAATATTAATATTTTTGGTTGACATTTGAACTAGATTGTATTTTTACTCACAATAGTAAATATAATCATCACATTAGTAAATGTTTATTACACATTTGGATGTTTAATATTGATCAAGTTCTTTAATAAAAGTTTACAAATATTTTAGATTAAAAAAAGTAAAGATTGTATGTATCCATTGTTTATTCAATAAATATAGTGACTCATTGTGAAGTATTGACAGTTCTCTATTAAATGTATTTCCAATCCCAACAATGCACATCGATTGTGTGCTAGTGCGTGAAATTATATTCGATTTTACATAGATGCGAATCTCATGTTGAAAGATATGTTTAACACGCTATATTTCAATAATGGTGAAATGCGTCATTTGTATTTATAATGGACGTTACTTTGAGAACTATAAAGGGAATTTTTTAAATTTGAAAATCAACGTTTAGGTTCCTTGATTTTTTTTAAAAAAATTGAGCATTTATTTGTCTGAAATGCTCAAATATAATTTTTATTTTCAAGATGTCTTTATTGTTAAGGAATAAAAATTGGTGTGTGTAAGAGAGCGCTAAAAAGCTTAATAGGTTAGGACCACAGTGTCATTTAATTAAACATAAAAATTAGACATAAAAAATTAGACATAAAAAATTAAGCATAAAAAATTACTGTCTTACAATTGTCTAAAAAGCTCATGGATCCATGTGAGAATTTATAACCGGTTAAAGCATATCGGTATACAATAAAAAACAGTTTGTGCAGTGAACAATAAAAACTCTAAAATCAATGGTGTGCTTGAGTGTTACACGTCAAATCTAAGCAGATCAATTAAATACTATCAATGTTCAAAGTAAGAAATAAGTCCAAATACCCACAAGTGGGTGAATTCTAGAAACAAAAATCCAAAGTGATAATATCCATTGAAAACAAATGTCAGTGTGGTGTGTAAAGTCCCAAGTTGAAAAAATTATTCTTAGTGTTCCATCAAGTGATTCCAAATAGTAATGGCCGTGATCTGAAAAATGAGCCAAACAATGATCCAAAAAAATAGTCCAAAATGAGTGATCCAAAAATAAATCCAATTAATTAGGGATGTGTAGTAAAAATAATCCAAATGTGGAATAAAATACGAAAATGTGTAAAATATGGTGTGGAGGTGAAAATTTAAAAAATCAAAAAGAATGAAAAAACGTACACATCAACATTCAAAATAATAGTAAAAACCTGCAAAAAAACAGAAGAAAACATATATAAAGAAACAGCTAAATATACTCAAAGGTATAAGGAAATATAACTGGAGTTGTTTACTAAAACCTTATATAGTAGTTCCTAGACTGATTTTGGCGCCAAATAGTGTTTGGTCCGCCCTTTCCTGTTTTCCCAATGTATGATGGGAAATATATCTTAGCTGCGACATATTATATATATATATATATATATATATATATATGTTGATCAATTTTATTTTATTTAATAGCGAATCTTCCATTCTTCTTACTATATTATACATTTAAGAGCAGTGATAGATAATGTTAAAAAATCGTGTTAAAAAATGGGTTAAAAATAAAATCATCAATCTGTAGCTTCCTGTTGACCTATAGCCTGTATGACCCGTAATCACTTCCGGTTCAACCTGACGTGTTTCAGTATAGCTATTTCTATTGTTACTGACATGTTATCCCTTAGTTCCTTTATTGTAATAAGTATTTCATATATGTTAGGTTTCTTAATAGATATCCCAATTTGTTGCTAACGTTGTTCGTTTCTTAATGTATTCTTGTCTGTTCTCATTACGAATATATCGGATGTGGACATACCGGATGTGACGTCATTTCCAGTCGTATATAATGACTGGATATGACCGGATATTATGTCATTTCTGGCCGTCTGTGGTAACCAAAACCGGATGTTTCGTCACTTCCGGTATTGGACTTCACCCGAATTTTGATCGCTTGTGATGTATAGATTAAATCTAGATGTGTAAGTCGAATTTAGGTGTATGTGTAACTCTGTGTTAGAACATCATAAATGGGTTACTTAGGATACAATTTCTGACACAGAATACAATTTTTTGAAAACATATATTGGGGCTTGCGGAATACCCTGATTTCTTATATGCATATCCTCTAATATAATTTATGTAAGGGTTTGTAGATATATGAGTCCATGGGATCTACAATATATGTGCACCTATTGTATGTATACTCCTATAGTATAAATAATATTGCAAAAATTATATAAAAAATTTATATAAAAAACTCTATCAGAAATGTGACAAAAAATATGACAAAAATATGACAAAGATATGAGATGCAGTAACACTATTCAGGATGAGGTAAACTTATACCCATCTGAGATATGACAACCGTTCTATTTGTATCTCATCTATATTCTTTTTGTGTGAGATAAATAATCTATGTCTCAATCACGTTATCTAAATGGGGTTTGATATATTTTGTTAACCATTCATATATATATATATGTTATTTTACATAGATGTAAAAATGGGTCGTTTTCGAGTGTTATATCCCATATTCTACTTAGAATGTCGTCATGTGTACTCGCCTAAGATTTTATGCTGTGTCATCTAATAGTGGTAAGGTCATAATTAATATCAAGTGTAGTGTCTCTAAAAATTAGATAATGGAATCAGGTCTTCTTCACTAAAGTTGTTTCTGATAGCTAGTGTGAAAACACATGCATTTTTCGTGACCTCTCTAGTGCGTTTGAAACCTTATGTTCTAATCTAGCATCTTGATTTAACTCTGTTGTCTTAGGCAGTATGATAGATTCTGAGGTCCAGCTATTATCAATTAGTCTCTTCTGAGGGATATAAGATGTGAGAGGTCTTCCTTATGGTTTAGGCCCTTAGGGTAGAGACAATCAAGTTGAAAAATCCATTTTGATTCTTTAAATAGCAGTTTCTTTTCATGATCCCCTCCTCTCCAGCTTTTATTGACCTTTTCTATTCCAAGGAATTTGTAGTCTTTTATATTTCCTTTATGTGTTGTTGCAAAATGTTTATATAATGGAGTATCCGTTTTCAGTTTCTCATTACATAAGATGTGCTCCATTATCCTATCTTTAAGGGTTCTAGATGTTTGACCCACATATTGTAGTCCACATGAACAGGAGATGACATATATTATTCCCCTATCTTGACATCTAATTAGATTCTGAATTTTATATTTTTCTTTCTTGGCGTGTGGGTAAAACTCATCAGTTTTTACTCCGCTTTTACATGCTTTACAGTTAGGGCATGGAAAGAAACCTTTAATGTGTTTTCCTTGTAGATCTGTGATTCTTTTTATCTTATTTTTTGGGATACTTGGTGCCAGTTTTTGCTTAAGGTTGTCGGTCTTTCTATAGATAAACCTTGGTTGGGATATTAGTTTTTCGCCGATAACATCGTCTTCTTTCAGTATGCTCCAATGTTTCTTAATTATTCGTTCTATGATAAATCTGTTGGCGCTGTACTCTGTAATCAGGGGTACGTTAATGATATTGTTTTCCCCTACGGTAACTGGCCTATATTAGAGGATACGCATATAAGAAATCAGGGTATTCTGCAAGCCCCAATATATGTTTTCAAAAAATTGTATTCTGTGTCAGAAATTGTATCCTAAGTAACAAATTTATGATGTTCTAACACAGAGTTACACATACACCTAAATTCGACTTACACATCTAGATTTAATCTATACATCACAAGCGATCAAAATTCGGGTGAAGTCCAATACCGGAAGTGACAAAACATCCGGTTTTGGTTACCACAGACGGCCAGAAAACAGGAAAGGGCGGACCAAACACTATTTGGCACCAAAATCAGTCTAGGAACTACTATATAAGACTCGTCTGTATGGATCTGTGATCGTTGCCACTCAGCAGTTTTAAGATTATACCTGTCCTGATGAAGGCCCAACTGAGGGCCGAAACATCGACCATGTATTAATGATCTAAGAATAAAGAAAATATTCTTCTCTATACAAATCCTGAGAGTGCCCTTCTTCTACACCGATTTATATATATTTATATATATATATATATATATATATATATATATAATATATATATAAATATATATAAATATATATATTTAGCTCTGCTTCTTAGCAAAGAGATCAAACTACAAAAGGATTAAATACATAAGGATATTTGAGTTATTTCAGAAAGGTATATAACATTTCTCTTTTAAATTGTTGTTACTTGAATAGTTTGTACTTTCAGATAATATATTTTGTATTTCTATTAACTTTATATTTTGTTTTTTTATAGGTGGTAGACCTGAACTGTGAATTAGTTTCACTACAGAAATTGAATAGTTAAAGGTTTGAGTTAATTTACATTCTTTTGTATTCTGGTTTTTAGTATTGCAATTAGATAACAATTAGATTGTTTGCATAGGTGAGCAATTAGGAGGGACCCCACCCTATCTTTCTGAGGGTATTTAAAGAGATCTGTTTAGCTCTGCTAAACATTTAGCTCTGCTTCTTAGCAAAGAGATCAAACTACAAAAGGATTAAATACATAAGGATATTTGAGTTATTTCAGGAGTTATTCAGGGTTATTCAGGCTTATTCAGTAGAAAATAATACTTATATTTTTCTTATTGTTAAAGTGTTGCATAGTTTAAAATGTCTCAGATACAGTGCAATGGGTGTTTTGCACTTTTTAATTGTTCTACTTTTTGGAGATTTAGGGGCTGTCCTGTTTGTAAGCAGTTTTCCCTGTTAAGGGAGGAAATAGCTAAACTTCAAGCTAAGGTAAGTAACATACCTGTTACCTCTACAAAGCTGCCTCAGAAAGAAGCCCCTCTACCCCAGAGATCAGCAAGGAGAGGCAGATGGATCACTGTAGGCTCTGGAAGAATTAGAACAGTAGACCAGAAGCATTGCCCACAACCTCTGCCATTGCGAAACTCCTATGCTGCTCTTGCCGAATACACTTGTGATGAGGAGATTGCTGTTTCTGAGCCCTCTGAAGCTGTAACAGGTAATTTAAATCTATTGGCACCTGATTCTCCAGGTAACATAACACAGGAAAGAACTGCAGATGTGTTTTTGAGAAAAAGACTGTTAGTGGGTGACTCTATTTTGAGGAATGTGTATTTAGGTGAAAGTAAAGGAGAAACAAGGGAGGTTAGATGTCTTCCAGGAGCTACTGCTCACAGGGATAGGAATCGTATTTTGAGAATTGTTAAGGCAGCAGGAAAGGGAAGTGAGTTGGATGTGATTGTTCATTTAGGAACAAATTATCTGGCTAGTAATCATGTTGCTGCTGTTCAGAAAGAGTTTTGTGACCTAGGTAATCATTTAGAGACTGTGGCATCAACTCTATCATTTTCTGCTATTTTACCTGTGTATGACCAGGAAGCAGGAAAGATGGAGCGGATAACAACATTTAATTCTTGGTTAGATAAGTGGTGCAGGGAACGAGGATTTGGTTTTATTGGCCATTATAGCTCTGTTTGGAAAGATACTAGGTTATTTAGGAGAGATGGCTTGCATTTGGATGCTAAAGGAACAGAGTATCTGGGAGAGGAGTTCAAATACTTTATTAGAAATCATTTAAACTAATAAAGGGGGGTAGCATTAATATATCCACCTGCCCCCCACAGCATGCCAAAACTGTTAGTCCAAGTAACAATTCTAGAAATTCTAGTAGAAAAATTCTTCGTGCCATGAGCACAAATGCTCGCAGCTTAGGAAATAAATTACCTGAACTCATTTCAATAATGACTAGGGACAACTTGGATTTAGTAGCTATAACAGAAACATGGTACAATGATTTGCATGACTGGGACATAGTCATACCTGGATACAGGTTATTTAAAAAGAACAGAGTAGGAAAGAAAGGTGGAGGAGTTGCTTTGTATGTAAATGAAAATATAAAGGTTACTGAAATTGTAGGAACAAATGATGAGGTGGAAAGTATTTGGGTGACTTTGGAAATTGGAGATAAAAATGTTTTTAGAATAGGGGTTGTATATAGGCCTCCATTGCAGGATGAAAAACTGGACAATCTGTTATTAGATGAAATAACCAAAATGACCATGAAGGGTAAGGTTATAGTACTGGGGGACTTTAATTTGCCAGATATAGACTGGAAGATTCCTTCTGCTAGATCGGCTAGAAGCAGGTATATTCTTGAATCTCTGCTAGGGGAATCACTTGAACAATTAGTCAAGGAACCAACTCGTAAGGAAGCTATATTAGATCTAATACTTACAAACAGTGATACAGTTTCAGATGTGTCTGTAGGTGAGAACTTAGGATCCAGTGATCATCAATCTGTTTGGTTTAGTATTCATGTTCAGGAACTGTACACCCAGACTAAAACAAAAGTTTTAGACTTTAGGACGGCAGATTTTTCATTAATGGGAGAATACCTAAAAAACTATTTAAAGGGGAAAAATCTTATTACAGGGGTTCAAGAACAGTGGGAATTTGTGAAAGGTGCCATTTTAGATGCAACCGCACACTGTATTAGACATGTCTGTAAAAGTAAAAGAAAGCGGAAACCAATTTGGTTTTCCAAAGAAGTAGCACATGCTGTAAAGACAAAAAAGATAGCTTATAAAAATTACAGACACACACAAGCAGATGATGATATGAAAATATGGAGACTCCAACAAAAAAAGACTAAGCAGTTAATTAGGAAGGTTAAAGCTGATGCAGAAGAGAAGATAGCACAGTCAGTAAAACATGGGGACAAAACATTCTTTAGATATATCAGTGAAAGAAGAAAAAATAAGGTAGGAATAGTAAAATTGAAATCAGTTGATGGTAGAATAATAGAAGGAGATAAGCAGATTGCAGACTGTCTCAATGATTACTTCTGTTCTGTTTTCACTAAAGATTGTGAAGATACAATGTCTACATTAAGGGATGCTATGCAAAATAGAAACAAGCTTAACAGTAATCTTTTTACAGAGGATGAGGTTTTGTTAGCATTATCAAAAATAAATGTTACAAAGGCAGTGGGTCCTGATAATATTCATCCAAGGGTTTTAAAAGAACTTCGTTCAGTGCTAACTGTCCCATTAACTGATCTGTTTAATCAGTCACTATTAACAGGAGCTGTCCCAGATGATTGGAGAATAGCAAATGTAATACCTCTTCATAAAAAGGGCAGTAGAGAAGAATCTGGCAACTACAGGCCAGTTAGTTTAACTTCAGTAGTAGGGAAATTAATGGAAAGCCTCTTAAAGGAAAGAATTATGACTTACATAAAGACAAACAATTTAGAGGACCAAAATCAGCATGGTTTTACTTCAGGGAGATCATGTCAGACTAATCTAATTGACTTCTTTGATTATGTAACAAAAGTATTAGACAAAGGAGGAGCAGTTGATGTAGCATATCTAGATTTCAGTAAAGCATTTGACACCGTCCCACACAATAAACTTATTCACAAACTATATCTCCTTGGTCTAGATTCAAAAATTGTGAACTGGGTGGAATGCTGGCTTAAGGACAGAAAACAAAGTGTCTTAGTAAATGGAGTTCATTCAGCAGAGGGGGCTGTTACTAGTGGTGTTCCTCAGGGGTCAGTTCTGGGGCCTGTTTTGTTTAACATATTTATCTGCGATATCAGCAAAGGGCTACAGGGGAAAGTATGTCTCTTTGCAGATGATACAAAAATTTGCAACAGAGTGGATGTTCCAGGGGGGGTAGACAAAATGAGAAGTGATATACAACAATTGGAGGATTGGACAAACGACTGGGATCTAAAGTTTAACACAGCAAAGTGTAAAATAATGCATTTAGGGAAGAAAAATCCAAATGTTAATTACAGACTCAATGACACTTTACTGACTGTTACAGACGAGGAACAGGACTTGGGAATTATTATTTCAGATGATTTAAAACTTAGTAAACAATGTAGTAAGGCAGCGAGTAAGGCTAGCAGAATGCTTGGATGTATTGGTAGAGGTATTTGCAGCAGAAATAGTAAGGTTCTTATGCCACTTTATAGATCATTAGTTAGGCCTCATCTTGAGTATTGTGTGCAGTTCTGGAGGCCATATCTTCAGAAGGATATTAACAAACTTGAATCTGTGCAAAGGAGGGCTACCGAAATGGTACATGGTCTAAAAAATAAAACTTACCAGGATAGGCTCAATGACCTAAATATGTATAGCTTAGAGGAGAGAAGGGAAAGAGGTGATATGATAGCAACTTTCAAGTACATTAAAGGGTTTAGTAAAACTGAGGCTGTGGGTATTTTACATAAAATGGAAAATTCAAGAACAAGGGGTCATGAGCTCAAGCTAAAGGGTAGTAGATTCAGGAGTAATTTGAGGAAGCACTTCTTTACAGAAAGAGTGATTGATTTATGGAATAAACTTCCTCAAGAGGTAGTAGCAACAAACACTGTGGGGGACTTTAAAAATGCATGGGACAAGCATAGGGCTATCCTACGAACTAGATAAGTTTATACTGTTAGGTAAGGTGGGGCAGACTTGCTGGGCCTATGGCTCTTATCTGCCGTCAATATCTATGTTTCTATGTTTCTATATATACAAAACACAGGAATAGATCGTGTTCAGGGCTGTGGCTTAGGATATGTACCCAGTCCAGTCTGTGAGTGTGGTCCATTCCTGTGTTTTGTATTTACATAGGGGAGGTTACAAAAGCCTTTGTCACCCTGGGAGGTTACCAGTTGGTTTGTTTGGAAGTATGCATTGTGTGGGTGCTGGTTTAGGATCCCAGGAAGGGGGGACCTTGTTGTGGTCCTGGGCTTGATCATTTGGCGGTAAATGTAACTGACTTCCCCCAGAATTTTTTTTTAAATCTAACAAGAAATCTATATTCTTTTGGAAATTCATCAAAAATGAAAATCTGTAAGAAAAAAAAAAAAGATTGGAATATGAAATCAATTATGTTATTTAATGAACACATGAATAAAGAAATATTCTGTAAATCTAATAATTTTAAATTCATCTTCTGTCTATGCTCTAATGTTTTAATATTAAAACCAGGTTCAGAATGGAGAGCGAGATCTTTATCATCTATATCTAGCTACACATAATTTAACATTAATCACACTAAATTGTCTAATCAAGAGTTGACTTACATATTAACTTTCAAAATGAGACAAAATAATGCCTAATATCCAATTTTTATCAAATATATTTAATTATTCAATTGTATGAGGGACATAATTGAATTTAATATTTCCAGTCTCTTAAAAAACTAATATACCGAAATGTCAAATATGAAATGTATCCCTTTATCTGTCTGATTGATCACAATCTGAGTCCTCTTTAGAACAAAGTAGGGAGGGTGTATATTAAATAAATGTCTTCAAAAATAGGACATGTTTAAAATTGTCTGACACATTCAAAATATTATTAATTTGTTGCACATTATTCCTCCTATGATTCTTAATAGCATGCATTGTGCAAACTAAACTGGATGTATGGTCTTTTAAAGTCGATTCTATTGAAAATATCAGTTTATCTTCATTATGTGTCATATTCATCACTTTCCAAATAGAGGATTGTGAAATACCTTCTAAAAGAAATGAGGAAACATAAGTGTTTCCCATAGGATGTATCCTGCATCCCCAGTCTTGTTCCATAGAATTGTGTCCACTTACCATGTGAACATGTCTTTGTATGTTTTTCAAAGTCAGCACAGTTGAAAGACAATGCCACAGACATGATCACATTGGTATTCTTCACTTTCAGTCTTGTATTCTTCACTTTCAGTCTGGTATTCTTCACTTTTAGTCTGGTATTCTTCACTTTCAGTCTGTAGATGAAGTCATCTAACTAATGGGAAATAAATTGAAAATCAAATATCTAAACAAATTGTACATAGTTTTTCCCCCTAACACTACCTATTTCCTAATATGTTTATAGCAATAGCTTACTAAGCATATGTAGCCTCTTGTGTTATGTTCTAACAAGCAAGTGTTAAGCTGAGTCACATACATTGTGCATACTTAACCTCTGATGTATGACTTTGGCAATGCTATGTGCTTCAGAGTATCCCTTTATCTGCTATCTGTGGCATGTATCCCTTTCAGAATATCTCAAATCTAATAATGTCTAAATTAAATAATACATTGAAATTACTTGTATGCCATATGATGGATCATTGTGCAAAATCCCCACCCCATTCTCAGTCCATACATTGTGTCTACTTACCATCTGAAGTTGTCTTCAAAAATCAGGTGGCAAAGTCATTATAGGAGCCAATGCCAGAATAATCTGATGTATAAATTACCTATAATAATAAAATATAATTTTTATTTTGCAATAATCATTTCTTGAACAATCCTAACATGTACGCACAATTCTGCTTTCATTTTCATAAAAGTGTCACATATTCGCAATGCTCCAATATAACTTATAGTATTTGCCATCTGAAGTGGCGGTTGATGATGTTGTCTCTGACATTGACCCCCTTGTCCCGGAATGGCCCCTCTAGAACTGGGTTATCCTTCTCATCTTGGAGGCGGTCTTGGGGTGCCTGGATGGCCTGTAACATCCCAGTCTGCTGAGATTTGTTATGCAGGACCCTGCAGGCTATAACGATCTTCGCCACCTTACTAGGGCTGTATTGAAGGGCTCCTCCAGACCTGTCTAGGCATCGTAACCATATTTTGAGAAGTCCAAACATCTGCTCCACTAGAGCCCTAGTCCGCTTGTGCGCCCCAATTATAGCACACCTGGGCGTCGTCAGCCGGGTTACGTATAGGCGTAATGTAACCAGAATCACCTATAAATAATGAACATGACAAAATATCAATATTACAAATATCTTACAAATTCTGATATGAAAATACATTTAAATACAATGATACAATACATTTGTGTATACGAAAATCGCCTAAACTAGAGATTTGCGGAAATTGTCAAATAAATGGCTAAAGTGCATCCTATATCTGCCACATATCTGTTTGTTTCTAAAACTAGACATTTGCTGAAAGACAAAAAATGGTTAAATCGCATCCTATATCTGCCCATTTAAGCTATGACCTGCTACATATCTGTTTGTTTCTAAAACTATACATTTGCTGAAAGACAGAAAATGGTTAAAGCTCATCCTATATCTGCCCATTTAAGCTATGACCTGCTACATATCTGTTTGCTTCTAAAACTAGACATTTGCTTAAAGACAAAAAATGGTTAAAGTGAATCCTATATCTGCCCATTTAAGCTATGACCTGCTACATATCTGTTTTTCGCTAAAACTAGACATTTGCGGAAATTGTTGAATAAATGGTTAAATCGCATCCTATATTATTATTTTTTTATTTTTATCAGGTATTTGTAGAGCGCCAACAGGTTCTGCAGCGCTATATCTGCACATTACACAAACACAACTGTTTTTGAACATTACAGTTGCAATTGTCTATCTTCTGAACTGTGCTGTGCACAAGTACTCACCAACGAGCCACCCATGGGGAAACTGTCCTCAAACTGCTGCCAGTGAGGACTGCCTGAGGATACAGGCATCATGACAAGCCCCCCCCCCCAAATTCGTGCACACCTGCATAATCCGCATCCGTGAGTCGCAAACGAGCTGCACATTAAGACTATGAAAATGTTTGCAATTTCGGAAGGGCCGATCATCTGCTGTAGCATGCACCACAATGTGGGTGCAATCTATTGCTCCCAAAACATTGGGCATTTGAGCTATTGCAAAGAATTCCTTCTTGAGTCTCCTCCAATCATCCTCATTTTGAGGGAATCCTATGTAAAGCTTACAAACGCGTACCATGGCATCCATAAACTTGTCAAAAACCACAGAGAAGGTACCCTGAGACAACCCATGCATGTACCCCTCTGAGGATTGAAAATTTCCGGAGGCCAGGACATGTATGCAGCATAGCATCTGGTCATGCCAGGGATTGCAATACGCATACATTTACGTTTCTCCAGATGGGGTTTAAGTGCTTCATAAATGCCCATGAGTTGCTCTCGATTGAGCCTATACTTGTCATAAACCTCAAAGTCGCTCATGTTCTCAAAGGTGGGTCTCACCCTTTTAACACGAGGACCTCTTATCAGACGTTCCCCATGCCTCTCTTGGAGACACTGAGCCGGCCTAATTCTATTGTACAAAACTTGTCCAACAGCATATGCACAAGCTAACTGCGGATCATCCATATTTGCCAAGCCAAGCAGTACAAAGCCAAACAGCAGAGCAAACGCACATGGAGTAACAAGGTATGTAAAAACACAAAAGCGATTTGATACAATGTCAATCACCAAGGATGCTTTGGCCATGTTGTTTGGGGGATTTATAGTGTAAAATGTCCAATGGTAGCGTGTTCGTAATGATTGCTGATTGTATCCACTTAATTGTATGTGAACGGCGCGAATGTTTTCAAATTGGGTCATTTTTTTGTGTTTGCTGAAATTCCCCCCCCCCATAAATCATAATGTGAAAGTGTTAAAGTGTAAAATGTAACATATACAGTGCATCTTCGTAATGTTTGTTCATATGCGTAACAAATACTTAGTAAATGCGATGTTATAGTAAAAACCACACGTCCACGCTAACTTGATTGAAAGTGCATACTTGTCTTTAATGTGTGCATAGACATGGCATAGAATCTGATCTATCAATGTTGCTGCAATATTGTTGCAAAATGATAAAGTAATGGCTGACATCTATAATATTCTATATATAAGTGATTGTTGAGATGTCAATATTTTACTTGTCCCATTGAAATCGCAATGATAATGAAGATCTTCCAACCTCTCATCTACATATATGTAATATTGTAATATTGAGTGAGAAACTGATGAATAGGGCGGTACAGTCCTAATGCTGTAATATGTATGGTTGAAGCTTAGAATGATGTCATCATATTAGCAACATGTGTGTCTAGTTTGCAAATCTTCATTGTGTTGTATTTTGCAACATTCTTCTTTTGTGCTTATAAAAAAGATAAATGTGTATTTAGTTGTTGTGTGATGTGTGTTATGTACATATATGTATGTATTGTGATTATCTTCCACATCTGTTCATTTATATAAAGCAGTATAGCATTGTTGTTCCTTTCCAAAAAGCGACAACTCTAAAAATTTTCTACTGATATTTTATTATTGTATGTAATTCCTAATGGTATCTAATTTTTAAATCGTGATGTTAAAGGGAAACTAAAGCCATAATTTCTCTTTCCTGATTAAGCAAGAGAAACTAATTTTAAGCAACCTTCCAATGTACTTGTATTTAGTGATGTAACAAATTGTTCGCTGGCGAATAGTTCCCGGCGAACATAGATTGTTCACGTTCGCCGCAGCGGGCAGACATATGCGATGTTCGATCCGCCCCCTATTCGTCATCATTGAGTAAACTTTGAACCTGTATCTCAAAGTCTACAGACACATTCCAGCCAATCAGCAGCAGACACTCCCTCCCAGACACTCCCAGCTCCTGGACAGCAGCCATTTTAGATTCATTCGGAAGCTGCTTTCTTAGTGAGAGGAGGGACAGTGTAGCTGCTGCTGATTTAATAGGGAAATTGATAGCTAGGCTAGTGTATTCAGTATCCACTACATTCCTGAAGGACTCATCTGATCTCTGCTGTAAGGACAGCACCCCAAAAAGCCCTTTTTAGGGCTGCTTTTTTTTTTTTTTCCTGTGTAATCTAATTGCAGTTGCCTGCCTGCCAGCGTGTGTGTCAGGCTCACAGAGTATACTGTGCCCACTTGCCCAGTGCCACCACTCATATCTGGTGTAACAGTTGTGTAAATAATTAAAAAAAAAAAAAAACTTTTTTGACTGTGAAACATCAGTCTGCTAGTGTAATCTAATTGCAGTTGCCTGCCTGCTAGCGTGTGTGCCCGGCCCACTTGCCCAGTGCCACCACTCATATCTGGTGTAACAGTAGTGTAAATAATTTAAAAAAAACAAAACTTTTTTGACTGTGAAACATCAGTCTGCTAGTGTAATCTAATTGCAGTTGCCTGCCTGCTAGCGTGTGTGCCAGCCAGGCCCACTTGCCCAGTGCCACCACTCATATCTGGTGTAACAGTAGAGTAAAAAATTTAAAAAGAATAAAAACTTTTTTGACTGTGAAACATCAGTCTGCTAGTGTAATCTAATTGAAGTTGCCTGCCTGCCAGCGTGTGCCAGGCCCACTTGCCCAGTGCCACCACTCATATCTGATGTAACAGTAGTGTAAATAATTAAAAAAAAAAAAAAACTTTTTTGACTGTGAAACATCAGTCTGCTAGTATAATCTAATTGCAGTTGCCTGGCTGCTAGCGTGTGTGCCAGCCAGGCCCACTTGCCCAGTGCCACCACTCATATCTGGTGTAACAGTAGTGTAAATAATTTAAAAATAAAAAACTTTTTTGACTGTGAAACATCAGTCTGCTAGAGTAATCTAATTGCAGTTGCCTGCCTGCTAGCGTGTGTGCCAGCCAGGCCCACTTGCCCAGTGCTACCACTCATATCTGGTGTAACAGTTGTGTAAATAATTTAAAAAAAAAAACTTTTTTGACTGTGAAACATCAGTCTGCTAGTGTAATCTAATTGCAGTTGCCTGCCTGCCAGCGAGTGTGCCAGGCCCACTTGCCCAGTGCCACCACTCATATCTGGTGTAACAGTAGTGTAAATAATAATAAAAAAAACTTTTTTGACTGTGAAACATCAGTCTGCTAGTGTAATCTAATTGCAGTTGCCTGCCTGCTAGCGTGTGTGCCAGCCAGGCCCACTTGCAAAGTGCCACCACTCATATCTGGTGTAACAGTAGTGTAAATATTTTTTTTAAAAAAACTTTTTTGACTGTGAAACATCAGTCTGCTAGTGTAATCTAATTGTAGTTGCCTGCCTGCCAGCGTGTGTGCCAGGCCCACTTGCCAACTAGTGCCACCACTCATATCTGTTGTAACCGTAGTGTAAATTTTAAAAAAGTAACTTTTTTGACTGTGAAACATCAGTCTGCTAGTGTAATCTAATTGCAGTTGCCTGCCTGCTAGTGTGTGTGCCCGGCCCACTTGCCCAGTGCCACCACTCATATCTGGTGTAACAGTAGTGTAAATAATTTAAAAAAAAACAAACTTTTTTGACTGTGAAACATCAGTCTGCTAGTGTAATTCTAATTGCAGTTGCCTGCCTGCCTGCCAACGTGTGTGCCCGGCCCACTTGCACAGTGCCACCACTCATATCTGGTGTAACAGTAGTGTAAATAATGTTTAAAAAAAACTTTTTTGACTGTGAAACATCAGTCTGCTAGTGTAATTTAATTGTAGTTGCCTGCCTGCCAGCGTGTGTGCCAGGCCCACTTGCCAACTAGTGCCACCACTCATATCTGTTGTAACCGTAGTGTAAATTTAAAAAAAATAACTTTTTTGACTGTGAAACATCAGTCTGCTAGTGTAATCTAATAGCAGTTGCCTGCCTGCTAGCGTGTGTGCCCGGCCCACTTGCCCAGTGCCACCACTCATATCTGGTGTAACAGTAGTGTAAATAATTAAAAAAAACAAAAAACTTTTTTGACTGTGAAACATCAGTCTGCTAGTGTAATTCTAACTGCAGTTGCCTGCCTGCCTGCCAACGTGTGTGCCCGGCCCACTTGCCCAGTGCCACCACTCATATCTGGTGTAACAGTAGTGTAAATAATTTAAAAAAAAAAACTTTTTTGATTGTGAAACATCAGTCTGATAGTGTAATCTAATTGCAGTTGCCTGCCTGCTAGCGTGTGTGCCAGGCCCACTTGCCCGGTGCCACCACTCATATCTGGTGCAACTGTAGTGTAAATAATTAAAAAAAAAAACTTTTTTGACTGTGAAACATCAGTCTGCTAGTGTAATCTAATTGCAGTTGCCTGCCTGCCAGCATGTGTGCCAGGCCCACTTGCCCAGTGCCACCACTCATATCTGGTGTAACAGTAGTGTAAATAATTTAAAAAAAACAAAACTTTTTTGACTGTGAAATATCAGTCTGCTAGTGTAATCTAATCGCAGTTGCTGCCTGCTAGCGTGTGTGCCAGCCAGGCCCACTTGCCCAGTGCCACCACTCATATCTGGTGTAACAGTAGAGTAAAAAATTAAAAAAAAAAAAAACTTTTTTGACTGTGAAACATCAGTCTGCTAGTGTAATCTAATTGAAGTTGCCTGCCTGCCAGCGTGTGCCAGGCCCACTTCCCCAGTGCCACCACTCATATCTGATGTAACAGTAGTGTAAATAATTTAAAAAAAAAAAAACTTTTTTGACTGTGAAACATCAGTCTGCTAGTATAATCTAATTGCAGTTGCCTGGCTGCTAGCGTGTGTGCCAGCCAGGCCCACTTGCCCAGTGCCACCACTCATATCTGGTGTAACAGTAGTGTAAATAATTTAAAAATAAAAAACTTTTTTGACTGTGAAACATCAGTCTGCTAGTATAATCTAATTGCAGTTGCCTGGCTGCTAGCGTGTGTGCCAGCCAGGCCCACTTGCCCAGTGCCACCACTCATATCTGGTGTAACAGTAGTGTAAATAATTTAAAAATAAAAAACTTTTTGACTGTGAAACATCAGTCTGCTAGAGTAATCTAATTGCAGTTCCCTGCCTGCTAGCGTGTGTGCCAGCCAGGCCCACTTGCCCAGTGCCACCACTCATATCTGGTGTAACAGTTGTGTAAATAATTTAAAAAAAAAAAACTTTTTTGACTGTGAAACATCAGTCTGCTAGTGTAATCTAATTGCAGTTGCCTGCCTGCCAGCGAGTGTGCCAGGCCCACTTGCCCAGTGCCACCACTCATATCTGGTGTAACAATAGTGTAAATAATAAAAAAAAAAACTTTTTTGACTGTGAAACATCAGTCTGTTAGTGTAGTCTAATTGCAGTTGCCTGCCTGCTAGCGTGTGTGCCAGCCAGGCCCACTTGCACAGTGCCACCACTCATATCTGGTGTAACAGTAGTGTAAATAGTTTTTAAAAAAAAACTTTTTTGACTGTGAAACATCAGTCTGCTAGTGTAATCTAATTGTAGGTGCCTGCCTGCCAGCGTGTGTGCCAGGCCCACTTGCCAACTAGTGCCACCACTCATATCTGTTGTAACCGTAGTGTAAATTTAAAAAAAATAACTTTTTTGACTGTGAAACATCAGTCTGCTAGTGTAATTCTAATTGCAGTTGCCTGCCTGCCTGCCAACATGTGTGCCCGGCCCACTTGCACAGTGCCACCACTCATATCTGGTGTAACAGTAGTGTAAATAATTTAAAAAAAAAACTTTTTTGACTGTGAAACATCAGTCTGCTAGTGTAATTTATTTGTAGTTGCCTGCCTGCCAGCGTGTGTGCCAGGCCCACTTGCCAACTAGTGCCACCACTCATATCTGTTGTAACCGTAGTGTAAATTTAAAAAAAATAACTTTTTTGACTGTGAAACATCAGTCTGCTAGTGTAATCTAATAGCAGTTGCCTGCCTGCTAGCGTGTGTGCCCGGCCCACTTGCCCAGTGCCACCACTCATATCTGGTGTAACAGTAGTGTAAATAATTTAAAAAAAAAAAAAACTTTTTTGACTGTGAAACATCAGTCTGCTAGTGTAATTCTAATTGCAGTTGCCTGCCTGCCTGCCAACGTGTGTGCCCGGCCCACTTGCCCAGTGCCACTACTCATATCTGGTGTAACAGTAGTGTAAATAATTTAAAAAAACAAAACTTTTTTGACTGTGAAACATCAGTCTGATAGTGTAATCTAATAGCAGTTGCCTGCCTGCTAGCGTGTGTGCCAGGCCCACTTGCCCGGTGCCACCACTCATATCTGGTGCAACTGTAGTGTAAATAATTTAAAAAAAAAACTTTTTTGACTGTGAAACATCAGTCTGCTAGTGTAATCTAATTGCAGTTGCCTGCCTGCCAGCATGTGTGCCAGGCCCACTTGCCCAGTGCCACCACTCATATCTGGTGTAACAGTAGTGTAAATAATTTAAAAAAAAAAAACTTTTTTGACTGTGAAACATCAGTCTGCTAGTGTAATTCTAATTGCAGTTGCCTGCCTGCCAACGTGTGTGCCCGGCCCACTTGCACAGTGCCACCACTCATATCTGGTGTAACAGTAGTGTAAATAATTAAAAAAAAAAAACTTTTTTGACTGTGAAACATCAGTCTGTTTTAAAATAACTTTTTTGACTGTGAAACATCAGTCTGCTAGTGTAATCTAATAGCAGTTGCCTGCCTGCTAGCGTGTGTGCCCGGCCCACTTGCCCAGTGCCACCACTCATATCTGGTGTAACAGTAGTGTAAATAATTAAAAAAAAAAAAACTTTTTTGACTGTGAAACATCAGTCTGCTAGTGTAATTCTAATTGCAGTTGCCTGCCTGCCTGCCTGCCAACGTGTGTGCCCGGCCCACTTGCTCAGTGCCACCACTCATATCTGGTGTAACAGTAGTGTAAATAATTAAAAAAAAAAAACTTTTTTGACTGTGAAACATCAGTCTGATAGTGTAATCTAATTGCAGTTGCCTGCCTGCTAGCGTGTGTGCCAGGCCCACTTGCCCGGTGCCACCACTCATATCTGGTGCAACTGTAGTGTAAATAATTTAAAAAAAAAAACTTTTTTGACTGTGAAACATCAGTCTGCTAGTGTAATCTAATTGCAGTTGCCTGCCTGCCAGCATGTGTGCCAGGCCCACTTGCCCAGTGCCACCACTCATAACTGGTGTAACAGTAGTGTAAATAATTTAAAAAAAAAAAATTTTGACTGTGAAACATCAGTCTGCTAGTGTAATGTAATTGCAGTTGCTTGCCTGCTAGCGTGTGTGTCAGGCTCACTTGCCCAGTGCCACCACTCATATCTGGTGTAACAGTTGTTTAAATAATTTAAAAATAAAAAAACTTTTTTGACTGTGAAACATCAGTCTGCTAGTGTAATCTAATTGCAGTTGCCTGCCTGCCAACGTGTGTGCCAGGCTCACAGCGTATACTGTGCCCACTTACCCAGTGGCACCACTCATATCTTGTTTAATAGTAGTGTAAGTGTACATTTAAAAAAATAAAAACTTTTTGGACTGTCAAACATCAGTCTGCTTTTTTGTGTCAGGCTCACAGCGTATACTGTGCCCACTTGTCCAGTGCCACCACTCATATCTTGTTTAATAGTAGTGTAAGTGTACATTTAAAAAAAAAATGACAGGCAGAGGCAGGCCACCCCGCATGTGCCGTTGTGGTCATGGTGCTGTGATTCCCTCGAATAGTTCTGAGGAGTACATAGTTGACTTTTTAACACCCAATCTTCTATAGCTTCCGCTCCGAACCTTGACACACCATCCTCCTCCAGCTTATCTTCGGGCACCTCTCAAGTTACCACCACTCGCCCACCTGCCGCCACCACCAACACTAGCACCACAGCCGCTTCACTTAATCTGTCAGAGGAGTTTTTTACACATCAGTTGGAAGAAATGAGTGATGCCCAACCATCATTGACAAAGGATGTAGATAACAGTGATATGTCTCAGTCAGGCAGCATTACAGAAATGGACGTACGGTGTGATGATGATGATGTACCCGTTGCTGCTTCCTTTGTTGATTTGTCAGATACAAGTGAAGCGGTTGATGATGACGATGCATCCGTGGATGTCACGTGGGTGCCCGCTAGAAGAGAAGAAGATCAGGGGGAAAGTTCAGATGGGGAGACAGAGAGGAGGAGGAGGAGATGAGTTGGAAGCAGGGGAAGGTCGTCGCAAGGAGCTAGTGGCACAGTCAGACAGCATGCATCGGCACCCGGGGTCAGCCAGACAGCACGCCAATCAATGCATGCTGTTGCCACCACCAGAATGCTGTCATCACAGAGCTCAGCAGTGTGGAATTTTTTTTGTGTGTCTGCCTCTGACAACAGCGATGCCATTTGCAACCTGTGCCAAAAGAAACTGAGTCGTGGGAAGTGCAACACCCGCCTAGGTACAACTGCTTTGCGAAGGCACATGATCGCACATCACAAACGCCTATGGGATCAACACATGAGTAGAAGCAGCACACAAACTCAAAGCCGGCATCCTCCTCCTGTTCCAGCATCTTCAGCCACGTCAGCCACTGCTGTCCTCCTTGCCCCCTTTCAACCTCCGTCTCTCTTCCGGAGCAGTTCCTGCTCATCTGCCCACAGTCAGGTGTCTGTCAAGGACATGTTTGAGTGTAAGAAGCCAATGTCACAAAGTCACCCCCTTGCCCGGCGTCTGACAGCTGGCTTGTCTGAACTCTTAGCCCGCCATCTTTTACCATACAAGCTGGTGGAGTCTGAGGTGTTCAAAAAATTTGTAGCTATTGGGACACCGCAGTGGAAGGTACCCGGCCGAAATTTCTTTTCACAAAAGGCAATCCCCAACCTGTACTCGATTGTGCAAAAGGAAGTAACCTTACCATGGGTCCCAGACCACACGTCTTGCAATTCTCTGTCTGGGAAATTATCTATCTATCAAATCTATCTATTTATCTATCAAATCTATCTGTCTATCGTATCTATCAAATGTATATTGCATCTATTGATCTATCTAATCTATGTATCTATCTATCAAATCTATCTCGTGGCCGGGCTGTTTTGTGACAGCCACTTGTGTTTCGGCCAAATGTCCATCGGCCAAATGTCCATTGGCTAAAAGTCCGGCCACGATTGCACGTGCAGTGCCCCAAATTTGAAGTAGGAGGACCGACCAAGCATCTTTCTCTATCTCTCGGTTCCTAAAATCCATGCCATATACACCTCCCCCGAAAGGGGGAGTAACAGGTATTAAACTGATCAGAATAGTATTACTTAACACACCACTCTTATCTGGTGGCACAGTAGATTGCACGCGCAGTGCCCCAAATTTGAAGTAGGAGGACCGACCAAGCATCTTTTTCCATCTCCCGGTTCCTAAAATCCATGCCATATACATGTCCCCTGGTGCCGCAACTGCCTCTGGGAACCTTACCATGGGTCCCAGCCCGCACGTCTTGTAATTCTCTATCTGGGAAATTATATATCTATCAAATCTATCTATTTATCTATCAAATCTATCTAACTATCTATCGTATCTATCAAATGTATATTGCATCTATTGATCTATCTATCTAATCTATGTATCTATGTATCTATCAAATCTATCTATCTCGTGGTTGTGCAAATGGACTGTTTGCGGTTGTTACATGGGGAGTTTGGTCTGTCACTGTGAAGCGGGCGTAACCCATATACTACCTGATCGATACAACATCATACCTGATGTTTTAAAGCACGTTATTCCAAACAATTTAGGAATGTTAGGTGATTTATGCCCTTTATGGATTAAAACCAGACTCTGCATCAACTATGTAATTTTCCGTGGGAGTTTCGCCATGGATCCCCCTCCGGCATGCCACAGTCCAGGTGTTAGTCCCCTTGAAACAACTTTTCCATCACTATTGTGGCCAGAAAGAGTCCCTGTGGGTTTTAAAATTCGCCTGCCTATTGAAGTCAATGGCGGTTTGCCCGTTCGCGAACATTTGCGGAAGTTTGAGTCCGCCGTTTGCGAACGGAAAATTTTCAGTTTGCGACATCACTACTTGTATTATGTAAATGTGTTCATTGTTTGTATATGGTTTGTTGAATAAATAGCAATGCACATGTATGAGGCAATGACAAAAGGCATGTATTTGCAGCCTTCAATCATCTGGTGAGCCTATGTAGATATGCTGTTCATCTAAGCATATGACTTGAATACATGAAATGCTATAATAGACGTAAATGAGACAAGTGTTTAAAATTGCCAACTGTTTGTGAATAATGAAATCTTAAAAAGTATTTTTTCTGTCCGTTTAAATATGATTTAATTCATGAAATCGATTTTGTATTGTTGATGATAGAATTGATGGTGATTTATAGTTGAAGTAATGTAATTTTAGAATTTGATGTTGTAGTGATGTTCACACAAGTAAAACCCACGTTTTAGCCTCATAGAAGTCAATGGAGGCTAGAAATTTCCTGAAAAAAAAATTCCAATACTTGTGTTGAGTGTTAAGTGAGTGACGTCATGTCCTTCTATGAAAAAGTAGCAAAATCGTGTTAATTTCATATTTTAAAAATGTTTTGTGTACGTAATGTGCAGTATATTTTTTGTATGTATCTAATTCTGTATGTATGTGATGCTATTTGTACGTAGATGTAGCTAGATGAGTGTATGTTCACGTATGTCTATGTAAGCCAATGTAAAATGGGTTTGTGTGCATTTTCTTTCAAACACCCGAGATCTCGTAACTTTTATCCGTTATATTTTGTAAACAAAAAATACAATTGAAAAATAAAGATTGTATAGTGTTTGTATGAGTGTAAGTGTACTTAGTATGATATTTTGGAAATGATTCATGAATGTTTTTGGTATCTGGATATCAATAACTACTGGGTCTGGGTGAGCGTTATGTATCTTAGCATAGATGGGGATATTTGTGGCGCTACAGAAACTTGTAATAGCAGCGTTAGGGAAAATTAACTGTTATGGGCCATAATGTTGCTATTTGACTCATAACGCCAAACTCGTAATCTAGCTGATTATGTGCAATGTAGGCTGCTATCAAGAGGCACCTTCTAACATTTATTAAGTGGTCAAGTGATAACATATTCCTATCATGATCTTATGTTCTGCTTTCTGTACACTTGGCTGGCCAGTATTTTTAATGGGAAGGTGTAGTGGGCAACGTGACAGCTCTACTTAAGTAGTTATATGTTTGAAAGCACTATCTGTGCACATCCAGGCCTGTTGTAGACTTGCTTGATAGACAACCCTCTGTTAAAATTAATATATGGCAACCTTTGCCTGTATCTCTTAACTGTGTGATCTAGGCTATACTTAAAGGGATAGTCTAGTCAAAAATAAACGTCCATGATTCAGACAGAGCATGCAATTTTAAGCAACTTTCTAATTTACTCCTATTATCAATTTTTCTTTATTCTCTTGGTATCTTTATTTAAAAAAGCTGGAAAAGCTGAACCAAAAATGGGCTGGCTTCTAAGCTTACATTCCAGCTTTTTAAGATAAAGATATCAAGAGAAAAAGAAAAATTGATAATAGGAGTAAATTAGAAAATTGCTTAAAATTGAATCCTCTCTTTTGAAGGGGGATCGACTTGAGCTCACATACGGGTACATAACTTACCTTATTTACTGCTCCTTAGTCTTCAGTCCCTATAACGAAGACCCCATCATCAGAAGATCACCACTCAGGTAAGCCTAGAGCTAACAAACGGGTACATACCTTACCCTCTTTCAGCTCTTGGCTCTTCCTTCTCTACTACCTTCTTTCCCACACCTTACTTTTATGTTGCCTGACCACTATGAAAGACGTTTCGTTAACCCTAATTAAGACCCATATTGGCAATATTTTTCTGTCTTGCTATGTATTTAAGCTTTTACCTATATATTTTAAAATGTTGTATTAGAGTTAGTTAATTCTAAACATGTGTTGTTCAGTTTGTATGGTGTTAACTTGATCCCATACACATATGCCTCATTATGTTTTCTAACCAGATTTGTTATCAGTTCTGGGGAAAAGGAACGAAAAATAGGAAAGAAAAATCTCCTCCTTCCCAAAAGTAATCGTCCCTACATTTAATTGTCCCAAACTAGTTTTCTTAACCTAGACACACCCACAAAATAAACGTACAATATTTTGCCCATCCCCACATCCCTATACCTGAAACAAAATGCAACCCTCTTCCTAACCCCCCTCTCAATTAGTGTGGTATAAAACCCGATACTACCCTAAATTGTCCCACATCTTTGGCAGATTTCTCATGAATCCCTATATGTCTAACCTTCCTCATCTATCCATTCCATCATACATAAACTGGGGGGCACCTCTCCCTCTCCTCTACACGCTTAGTATCTCAAATCCCTAACCCCCCCCCACATCTTCATATACCTTTACTCTTAAAAGCTGGTCTTATCAGACGTTCTCCCGCTAAACCACTCATACATTTATTCCAACAATTAGCCTATAATAGGCTAGACACATCTTTCTCCACCTCCCCATCTCCCATCTCCCCTTTCCCTTTGTCTTTTTTTTTAACCAAAGCGGCTCTTGACCGCTCTTTACCCCCTAAGATTAGTTATATCTAACTATCCTTACTAATTTTGTTCTTTAAAAGTTTTACTGAACCAAGCTTCCTTGTAGCTTAGTGACCTTGGAAAACACCCCCTATATTCCTTTTACCCTTCTCTTCTCTCTCCTTCCTTTTTTTTATCTCCTCCCCACTTACCCTCCTCTCTATAACTATGGAAGGACTCCGCCTACTCACACTAAATGTTCAGGGACTTAATTCCCCTACCAAACATAGTCTACTCTTCACTTATCTACGTAAAAATTCACATTGCTTTTATTCAGGAGACCCACTGGACACCGGCCCCCCCCTGGGATCACACGCTCCTCTAGCTGGTTTCCCACAGTTATAGAAGCCACGTTTTCCTCCAAGTCCAGAGGTGTAGCCATATATATAGGCAAAAATGTATCCTATTACCCGATTTATGTTGAGTCTGACACTCAAGCCAGATTTATCATCGTAGTATGTAAACTTAATAAATATTTAGTTACATTACTCAATATCTATGCACCCAACAACAAACAGATAAAATTCCTCAGGACACTTCTCAGTTTGGCTTTGAAGGTAAAACAAGGGGAACTGATTGCAGGGGGAGATTACAACCTAATTTGGGATGGGCCACTCTTAAAGCTGTAATGTGAGGACACCTTATGCAGATTGAAGCAGGAGCATGCTCAAGAAGCGGAGCTACTCTATCTTCCTTAGTTATCCAATTAAGAAAATTAAGAGCTGAACTCATTATTTCATACTCTAGCGCAGTAAATGACGAAATCTTTGAAATATCTAAGCAAATTCAAGCTCTAGAAATAAAAAAGGTACATAACATGCTAGAAAAATTCAAAAGGATTTACTATCACCAAGGCAATAAACCTCGAAACTCAAGCATCGCACGGCCCAATCTCGAATAGTGTTCATACAAAACCCAGCTAGGAAAAAGGTTTTTGCCCCCGCAGACATTGGGGACACTTTCAAGCAATATTATCAAACCCTATATAACCCTATTATTCCTATTATCAAACCCTATATAACATTGAAGCAGGCTTGGAATCTTCTCCTCATACCTCAGAGGAAATGTCCTCTTTTCTCAACTCTCTTTCTCTCCCCTCACTGAACGCAGAGAACGCCCCCATGTTAACAGCCCCAGTTACGATAGAAGAAATCCCGAAAATTATTCAAGCTATGAAGTTAGGGCAATCACCCGGCCTGATGGCTTTACAGCTAGATTCTATAAAATCTTTCACCATAATTTTTTCATGAGATACTTTCTGGAGACTCTTTTAAAGCAGAATTCTTGGAGGCCATGATAGTTACGATCCTAAACCCCCAGATCTTTGCAGCAGCTACCACCCTAACTCATTAATCAACCTCGATACCAAGATTTATTCAAAACTTCTAGCTAACAGGATCTCAAGAGTCATTCCTTCTCTTATAGTGAATGACCAGGTAGGCTTTATCCCAGATAGAGAGGGCCCTGATGTGACCAGGAGAATACTCTATCTCCTTAATCTTGCATCTAGAAGAGATACCCCTTTCCTGGCCCTGTCTCTTGATGCTGAAATGGCATTTGACAGGGTCAGATGGGACTATCTGTGGGAAACCATGAGAGTTTTCCGTATCCCTGACACTTTTATTCTTGCAGTTAGAGCCCTTTAAGGGCACCCCTCGGCTAGAGTTAGGGGAGTTGGATTTCAGTCCCCTGCATTCAATATAACAAACGGCACCAGGCAGGGATGCCCGTTGTCAACTCTTTTGTTCGCCCTAGCTATAGAACCCCTAGCCCAACGCATTAGACAAGACCCACAAACCAAAGGCCTCCTTCTTGGGACTCACACCCACAACATTTCTCTATATGCAGATGATTTTACCCTCTTCCTGACCTCCCCCAAAGAGGCATTACCTATGGTTTTCAATATACTAAAGTACTTCAGCAATTTGAGTTTCTATAAACTCAATATTTCAAAAACAGAGGCCCTACCCATAAATATCCCCACAAATTACCTCAATTCCTTGCAGAGAACATACCACTTTCAGTGGAGAACCACTTCCATAAGGATTCTGGGGGTTTACCTTAGTCCAGACCGCTCCACCACAGTAGCTCAGAACTATGGAGACAGGCTCTTAGAATTCAGGAAACTGCTTGAATCATGGGAATTCCGAGAAATCTCTTGGACAGGTCGCATTTCTGCGATTAAGGTATCCTTCCTTCCCAAGATTACGTATCTGTTCAGATCTATTCCATATAACGTCCCCAGACCTTTTCTAAACAAGCTCCAGAGTATGATCACCACCTATGTGTGGAAAGACAAGAGACCCAGAACCTCCGGATGTACTCTGGAGAGACCTGTCACACAAGGTGGCCTTGCTCTGCCAAATCTAATCTCATACTATAATGCTGCTAGACTCTCGCATATACTGAGATGGAATGACGCGGAATGACAATCTAGATGGCTCCTAGTTGAATCATCAATATTACCCTCTGGTGTAACCCTCTCTGACTCTCTCTGGATTCCTAATCACCATATACGAGTTCTAGATAGCATACACCCAATATTCAATAATGCCTTCCAGTTCTGGGATCAAATAAGACATAACCCAACCATATCCCCCCACCCATCTCCTGCACTTACTATTTCTAGTGCTCTCTTTTGTCTACCTGACTCCCACCCTGACACATGGTTCCATCACCAGATTTTTCGAGCGACAGATTTCTATGAAAGAGACACATGGCTTTCCCATCCTGACCTGACCTATGTGCCAAATTCCAGCTCCCTCCGAGACTTACATTTGAGGCATATCACTTAAGCACACGTCTATGAACATGGGGCTACCCCAAACAGTCACTAAGGCCATTGTCACCCTGGGAGAATGCATGGCAAAAAGCTCACAACATTAAACATCTCCTTTTCTTTCACTACAACCTCCTTGTTAACTCACATCCCTCTCACAAAATACCACAGCACTGCGCTTGGAAGAGAGAAATAGGTTTTAGTGCCAATATAGATATCTGGCATACTAGGATTATCCTAACCAAAAAACTACTAGACTGCGCTACCTTATGGGAACTCCACTACAAAATCCTAGTCCAATGGCATCTGGTGCCGTCTACCCTACACAAGATTTTCAACACAATCCCCCAATTGTTGGAGGAAGTGTGGGACCAGTGGCATGGCACTACATATCTGGTGGTCCTGCCCGGTTATTCAACCACTTTGGAGGAAAGTATATACACTCCTACACTCACTTGGGATCACACCATCATACACCCCAGAAGTAGCTCTTCTTCACATGCAGATGCCCAACCTCAACCCTCCCAATGAAGCCCTTGCAATCTATATATTCATGGCTGCAAGACTAGCTCTAGCTAGATCCTGGAAGGAAGAGAGTTCCCACGCCTTTCGCAAGTACTATGCATAGCCCATTATATAGGGCAAATGGAACAATATTCATACAAAGTCCTGGACAAGGTTGACTCCTTTCATCAGATATGGTCTCCCTGGCTTTCTGAATTCCCAAGATTGGAATTAACTCCCAATTCCAAACTTTCCTCTTAGAATCCATTCCTGCCATTGTACCTCACCTCCCCATACCTTTCTACTTATCCCACCCCCTCCTCCCCCTCCCTCCCCTTTCCTCTTTTTTTTTATTCCGTTTCCCCTCGTCCTCACCTCTCTCCAATATTTCCTGGGTCACTCCCTCCTTTTAAGCTAATAAGTCCGTCAGTAAAATTACCCATACTATACCTACTGCAGATATAACTACCCAATATACTTACAATTCTTTTTTTTCTTCCTACCATTACACCATTTGGTCCAGTGACTAGCATTATCCATATGATCCGGGTGGAGATTCCTTCACCTGGACCAACCTCAAATCGTTCTTTACCTACTCTTCTCATGATTCTATGCATGTTATTTGTTTATATCAACTGTTATACTATATGGTTACAATGGTGTTGCTTTGTGTTATATTATTTCTTGTCTCAATAAAAACTTTATTTAAAAAAAAATTGCATCCTCTATCTGAATCATAAAAGTTTAATTTTGACTATACTATCCCTTTAAAAACATCATATTTAAAAGATCCATATTCCATAAGTTCAAAATGTTTTTGTGTTTTAACAAATGTATATGAAATAAAAAGACATTTGCATTTCATCTAGAAAATACTTACATTTCTATGATATGTCATAAAAAACTACTATATTTTTGTCACCACCAAATATCCTAGTAAATGTCAGTCCATGAAAAAAAAGAAAAGATTTTTGTGATAAAAGTTCAATTCCTGATCAAATTAAGTTTTTTTGTCATTTACTGCAGCTCATAGCAAAATCCCCCTAAAAACCAAAAAAGATCCACAACTAAGGTTGTGCAGCCATTAGTCTACTTGCCTTGTGTTTGTATGGTCCTTGGCTATATTCCATCTTTGCTGAAATGCTTTGTGCAGCAATGTGTTGCAGCCTTTAAGGGATTACACCGCATTGTTTGTCGTACATAAGTCTTTGAAAAGAAATATAACAAGATAAAGTAACAAACAAGTTACTGCTTTGTAAAGGTAACAAGTTATTCTTTGTTTGATGGACTTGTATGCCTTTTGTAAGTTCTGCATTATCCTGTGGTACAGGTCTACAGTAAATTAATAAATCCCATTGAGTACGACTGTACATTTGGTATATTTTATAGAGCACAAGATGATTATTTTCTGTGCTCTGAGACAAATCTTTTCAACAGGTTAACTTAACCTAACCCAGGTATTCTAAAGAAAATTCAGAATTACAAAATGTTTGTGCATAAAAATATCTGTGCTTTCATATCGAGAATAGTTAGCCATAACATTCTTAGCTTAACTTAATTTTATATCTATCATAGTAACTGAATTACACAGACTTTATGATGGAGTGAGAACTACTCTATATTTTAGAGCCACTCACACATACTCTGAGATACACACACAAAAACACATGCACACACACACTCCACACACACATTAATACACACATACACAGAGATACACACAGATGCACGTCCACAGATGCACATACACACATACAGAGATACATACACATACACAGAGATACAGACACACAGGAATACACACATACACAGAGATACACACAGATGCACGTCCACAGATGCACATACACACATACAGAGATACATACACATACACAGAGATACAGACACACAGGAATACACACATACACAGAGATACACACAGATGCACATACACACATACAGAGATACATACACATACACAGAGATACAGACACACAGGAATACACACATACACAGAGATACACACAGATGCACGTCCACAGATGCACATACACACATCCAATCCACAGATGCACATAAACACATACAGAGATACATACACACACACACACACACAGATACACAGAGATACACACATCACAGAGATAAACACAGATGCACCCACACACATACAGAGATACACACACAGATACGCACACACACATACACAGAGATACACACACGTACACTGAGATACACACACACACAAAAATACACACATCACAGAGATAAACACAGATGCACCCACACTCACACACACATACAGAGATACACACACAGATACACACACACATACACACAGAGATACACACATACACAGAGATACAAACAGATGCACATACACAGAGATAAACACAGATGCACCCACACTCACACACACATACAGAGATACACACACAGATACACACACACACATACACACAGAGATACACACATACACAGAGATACAAACAGATGCACATACACAGAGATAAACACAGATGCACCCACACTCACACACACATACAGAGATACACACACAGATACACACACACACATACACACAGAGATACACACATACACAGAGATACAAACAGATGCATATACACAGAGATACACACATACACAGAGATAAACACAGATGCACCCACACTCACACACATATACAGAGATACACACACAGATACACACAGAGATACACACATACACAGAGATACAAACAGATGCACATACACAGAGATACACACAGATGCACCCACACTCACACACATATACAGAGATACACACACAGATACACACACACAGATACACACAGAGATACACACATACACAGAGATACAAACAGATGCACATACACAGAGATACACACATACACAGAGATAAACACAGATGCACCCACACTCACACACACATACAGAGATACACGCGCAGATACACACACAGATACGCACACACACATACACAGAGATACACACACATACACAGAGATGCACACATACACACACAAATACACACACACATCCACAGATACACATACACACATACAGAGATAAACACACACAGATACACACATGCACAGAGATACACACACACACAATCTGAGCAAGAAAATGCTTCCTAACCATGTTGCTGTAATAATATTATTTTTGTCAATGAATTTATCATTTGTACTGTCTTAATATATATTATTATAATTTACAGTGTTAATCAAATATATATTTTATAGGTTAAAGTGGAAACATAAAGGATGAAACAAAGCATGTAAAACAGCAATCAGAAAAATAAACAAATAATTGGAAGACGAGACTTAAGAGGGTTTTCAAGTATAAAAAAAATCTAGCCAGTAAAATATTAGGGCCCTAAAATGTGTGAGGAGTAGAATGACCAACAGTGTCAAATTAAAGGCTACGGTTTTACATTAATGTATTTCTTTTGTATGTATGCACAAGAGGAACCAATGGGGATAACTGCAGCAAATCAGAAGTTCAATCTCTTATAAATAACATGGTTCACTCCAGATTATATAAAATAGAAACTGGATGCTGTGATGGCAACTAAAACTCCAGGTCCAGATTAAATACATGCATAGAGGAGCTCTCTGGATTAACCAAACCATCACTTGTACTTTTTGAAGACCCAATCTCCTAAGGCATGGTTCCACAAAGCAAATCACACAGGGCCCGATTTTTTTTAAAGCTGTCAGCTCAAGCGATATTCTCTAAAAAGTATCAGTGCTATAAGGTCCTTCATGAGATTAGTTATAGGCAGGGGTTATGCCATGAAATTACTTTGTCGCCACCATTTTTTCAACTCCAAATTTTCACAGTTTCATACGTAAACTTGTAGTATTCAGATATACATTTTTATTACACATTTGTATAAAGAATAAAACACTTTGGGCCAGATTACAAGTGGAAGAATAATTAACGCTCCCGCTTGAGTGCTAATTGCACTAGAAGAAAGCTTTTTTATGCACGTTGGGTTGCGGTTATATTATGAGTTGAAAGTAAACTGTTTTCACTCGTGCACTAACCTGACGAGTGCAACAAGCTGAAGTTAGAATATCGCATTTATGGTCACGTTTCTCAAATAGAAGTCAATGGAGAATAAAAGTGAGAAAAAAACTGACAACCAACTTAAGCGCAAACCCGATCATATATTCCCATGTGCGCTAACCCGACATGAAAATATGTATATTTCACATTCCAATGTTTTTTAGATAACAGAATGTGTTCTATTTATTCAGAAATAGTGATGTCGCGAACCTAAAAATTTGGGTTCGCGAACGGAGAACTCGAACTTCCACAAAAGTTTGCGAACCGGCGAACCGGGTGAACCACCATAGACTTCAATAGGCAGGCAAATTTTAAAAACCACAGGGACTCTTTCTGGCCACAATAGTGATGGAAAAGTTGTTTCAAGGGCGCTAACACCTGGACTATGGCATGCCGGAGGGGGATCCATGGCAAAACTCCCATGGAAAATTACATAGTTGATGCAGAGTCTGGTTTTAATCCATAAAGGGCATAAATCACCTAACATTCCTAAATTGTTTGGAATAACGTGCTTTAAAACATCAGGTATGATGTTGTATCGATCAGGTAGTGTAAGGGTTACGTGTAAGGGTTACGCCCGCTTCACAGTGCGCAGTGTAGGTGATATACCTGCCCTGACCATGCTTTGCAGACCAGGTATCAGTGGTCAGATGGACCCTTGCCCCAACACTGTGTGCCAGACATGCCATTATAGCAGACTTATATGGCTTTGGCGTTGCTTTTTGGTAATTAGAAGGCTGCTAAATGTCACAGGCGCACCACACGTGTTTTATGCCCAGCAGTAAAGGGGTTAATTAGGGAGCATGTAGGCAGCTTGTAGAGTTAATTTTAGCTTAAGTGTAGTGTAGTAGACAACCCAAAGTATTGATCTAGGCCCATTTTGGTATATTTCATGCCACCATTTCACCGCCAAATGCGATCAAATTTTAAAAAAACTAAAAAAAAATTGCAATTTTAAGTTTCTCACTGAAATTATTTACAAACAGCTTGTGCAATTATGGCACAAATGGTTGTAAATGCTTCTCTGGGATCCCCTTTGTTCAGAAATAGCAGACATATATGACTTTGGCGTTGCTTTCTGGTAATTAGAAGGCCGCTAAATGCTGCTGTGCATCACACGTGTATTATGGCTAGCAGTGAAGGGGTAAATTAGGTAGTTTGTAGGGAGCTTGCAGGGTTAATTTTAGCTTTAGTGTAGAGATCAGCCTCCCACCTGACACATCAGACCCCCTGATCCCTCCCAAACAGCTCCCTTCCCTCCCCCACCCCACAATTGTCCCCGCCATCTTAAGTACTGGCAGAAAGTCTGCCAGTACTAAAATAAAAGGTTTTTTAATTTTTTTTAGCATATTTACATATGCTGTGGTGTAGCATCCCCCCTTAGCCCCCAACCTCCCTGATACCCCCCAAAACAGCTCTCTAACCCTCCCCATCTGCCTTATTGGCGGCCATCTTGGGTACTAGCAGCTGTCTGCTATTATTTCACAGTCAAAAAAGTTTTAAATGTACACTACTGTTACACCAGATATGAGTGGTGGCACTGGGCAAGTGGGCACAGTATACGCCGTGAGCCTGACACACACGCTGGCAGGCAGGCAACTGCAATTAGATTACACAGGAAAAAAAAAAAGCAGACTGATGTTCTAGCCCTAAAAAAGGGCTTTTTGGGGTGCTGTCCTTACAGCAGAGATCAGATGACCCCTCCAGGACTGTAGTGGACACTGAATACACTAGCCTAGCTATCGATTCCCTTATTAAATCAGAAGCAGCTACACTGTCCCTCCTCTCACTAAGAATGCAGCTTCCAAATGAATCTAAAATGGATGCTGTCCAGGAGGTGGGTGGGTCTGGGAGGGAGGGTCTGCTGCTGATTGGCTGTAATGTGTATTCTGACAGTGAGGTACAGGGTCAAAGTTTACTCAATGATGACGAATAGGGGGCGGATCGAACATCGCATATGTTCGCCCCCGAGGCAAACGTGAACATGCTATGTTCGCCAGGAACTATTCTCCAGCGAACAATTCGCGACATCACTATTCAAAAATACATACAGGTAGCCCTCAGTTTACGCCAGGGTTAGGTTCCAGAAGGAATGGTTGTAAATCGAAACCGTTGTAAATTGAAACCCAGTTTACAATGTAAGTCAATGGGAAGTGAGGGAGTTAGGTTCCAGACCCCTCTCAAAATTGTCATAAGTAACACCTAATACATTATTTTTAAAGCTTTGAAATGAAGACTTTAAATGCGAAACAGCATTATTAACCTAATAAAATAGATTGTGTCATCATCAAACTAAGTTTAATAAACAAAAACATTTGCTAAACCGCACCTAATAAAATTATCACACAAACACAGACTGTATCCTCATCAATCTAAGTTTAATGTACAAAAACAAAATAATCACACAACAGACTGTATCATCATCAAACTAAGTTTAATGAAGAAAAACGTTTTTTTACTTGCCTTTATCTGCAGCTAAGGGAAGTGGCTGCTAGATCTTGTTCCTTTAAAAATGGCTCCATTGCTCAGGTCTGGTTATACACTGATTTCAGCCTGCCTGCGTTTAATCACACAACAGATTATCATCATCAAACTAAGTTTAATGAACAAAAACGTTTTTTACTTCCCTTTTTCTGCAAACAGTTCTCTGCATTGAGTCTGCAGCTAAGGGAAATGGCTGCTAGATATTGTTCCTTTGAAAGCTGATCCATTGATCATGTCTGGCTTGCTTTTCTTTGCATGTGTTTGCTGCAACACAAGCGGACAGCTCCCCCTACTGGCTATTTTAATGTATGCATGTGCTAATGCTTTCAATAGCAGTCAATGCTTTTCAATAGCAAAAAAAAAGGGCGTTATTCTGAAACGGCGCAAATTGAACCATCGTAAACCGAGGGCCACCTGTATATCTGATGTTTTTTGGTACAATATTTATCTTTACCTATATATACATGATTATATATAGTTATATACAGATATATATATATATATATATATAGGAATATCTATTTATAAACACTTAGAACATATTCTGCTATGTGCAAAACATTGGAATATGAAATATTGACATTAAATACATAGTTAAAACCTTTATTAAAAATTAATTTTGCATAAATATGTTTTTTATGCTTTCATCTACTTAACGGCAAAGGGCTCCAATCTCTCCCTCTCTCTCTCTCTCTCTCTCTCTCTCTCTCTCTCTCTCTCTCTCTTCTCTCTCTTCTCTCTCTTCTCGTCTCTGTCCCTCTCCTCTCTCTCCTCTCTCTCCCTCTCCTCTCTCCCCTATCTCCCCCCTCTCCCCTCTCTCCTCTCTCCCCTCTCTCTCTCTCCCCTCTCTCCCTCTCCCCTCTGCCCTCGCCCTCTCTCTCTCTCTCTCTCCCATCTCTCCTCTCTCCCCTCTACTCTCTCTCCCTCTCCTCTCTCTCATCTCTCCTCTCTCTCCTCTCGCTCCCTCTCCTCTCTCTCCCCTATTTCTCTCCTCATGTATATATATATATATATATATATACATACACATACATATCCATCTTTAGTATGTTTCTCAATGTTAAAGTCCTTTGCCTGCCTTTTTTTTCTAACACCTGAGGCCTCCTATCTTTTGAGCACTTATAACTTTTTTTTAATTATTTTTAGATTAGTTTTCACTCACCGTTCACTTACAGACAGCGCTGGTATTACAGGTTTTTACAACCCAGACAAGAAGTGAGCGTTGAGCAAAATTCTGCTCCTTACCGCATTCCAATACCAGTGCTGCTTACGTTAGCGGTGAGCTGGTGCAACGTGCTTGTGCATGATTTTCCCATAGGAATCCACGGGGGGAACCGGCTGAAAAAAAGACTAACACCTGCCAAAAAACAGCGTAAAGCTCCTTAACGCAGCCCCATTGATTCCCATGAGGAAACACATTTTATGTCTACACCTAACACCCTAACATGAACCCCGAGTCTAAACACCCCTAATCTTACACTTATTAACCTCTAATCTGCTGCCCCCGACATCGCCGCCACCTACATTATATTATTAACCCCTAATCTGCCGCTCCGGACACCGTCGCCACATACATTATACTATGTATAATCTTCACCCAACTGGGCCGAAGTCCTCAACGAAGCCGGGAAAAGTCTTCATCCAAGCCGGGCAAAGTGGTCCTCCAGACGGGCAGAAGTCTTCATCCAGGCGGCATCTTCTATATTCATCCATATGGCATGGAGCAGGTCCATCTTTAAGACATCCGACGCAGAGCATCCTCTTCAATTGATGGCTAACACAGAATGAAGGTACCTTTAAGTGACGTCATCCAAGATGGCGTTCCTTCAATTCCGATTGGCTGATAGAATTCTATCAGCCAATCGGAATTAAGGTGGATGACGTCATTTAAAGGAACCTTCATTCGTCGGTAGTCGTCGTCAGAAGAGGATGCTCCGCGTCGGATATCTTGAAGATGGAGCTGCTCCGCGCCGGGTGGACGCCATGTTGAATCTCGTACCTTGCAGTGAAGATTCAGTGTACAGCTGCGACAGTATGAAAAGGATGCTACATGCCGGATGTCTTCAGGATGGACCCACTCCGCGCCGCCGGGATCAAGATAGAAGATGCTGCCTGGATGAAGATAGAAGAGGCCGTCTGGATGAAGACTTCTAGCCGCCTGGATGAAGATCGTTTAAGCGGGACTTCAATAACTGTAAGTGGATCGTCGGGGGTTAGTGTTAGGTATTTGGGGGGGTTTTTTGGGGGGGTTTTTTAGATCAGGATTTGGGCAGCAAAAGAGCTAAATGTCCTTTTAAGGGCAATGCCCATACAAATGCCCTTTTCAGGGCAATGGGTAGATTAGGTTTTACTTTATTTTTATTTTGTGGGTTTGGGGGGTGGGGGTTTGTATACTGTTAGGGGGTGTTTGTTTGTTTGTTTTTGTAGCAAAAGAGCTGTTAACTTTAGGGCAATGTCCTACAAAAGGCCCTTTTAATGGCCCATGGTAGTTTAATATAGATTAGGTTTTTTTATTTTGGGATATTTTTTAACCCCTTAATGACCACAGCACTTTTCCATTTTCTGTCCGTTTGGGTCCAAGGCTATTTTTATATTTTTGCGGTGTTTGAGTTTAGCTGTAATTTTCCTCTTACTCATTAACTGTACCTACACATATTATATACCGTTTCTCTCGTCATTAAATGGACTTTCTAAAGATACCATTATTTTCATCATATCTTATAATTTACTATAAAAAAAAATATAAAATATGAGGAAAAAATTGAAAAAAACACACTTTTTTCTAACTTTGACCCCCAAAATCTGTCACACATCTACAACCACCAAAAAACTCCCATGTTCTTTGCTTTTTTTGCAATTAGAAGGTTGCAAAATGCCGCTGCGCATCACACATGTATTATGGCTAGCAGTGAAGGGGTTAATTAGGTAGCTTATAGGGAGCTTGCAGGGTTAATTTTAGCTTTAGTGTAGATATCAGCCTCCCACCTCACACATCACACACCCTGATCCCTTCCAAACAGCTCTCTTCCCTCCCTCACCCCACAATTGTTACCACCATCTTAAGTACTGGCAGATCCCCCCTTAGCCCCCAACCTCCCTGATTCCCCCAAACAGCTCTCTAACTACCCCCCTCTGCCTTATTGTGCACCATATTGGGTACTGGCAGCTGTCTGCCAGTACCCATATCAAATGTTGTTTTGTTTTTTTGTTTTTTTTAAAAAGTTTTTCTGTAGTGTAGCTGCCCCTCCTCAACACCCAACCCCCCAGGCTCTCCCGGATCGTTAATTTTTTTTTATTCCCACTCTCTCTCCCATCGAGTCCCATCTTGTTCCTCTTTCACTTGTTCACTTGTTTTGGGTTTCACAAGCGCCCACACGCGCACCCACCCGCGTACACGCACGCCCACACCCCCGTGCACACGTGCATCCTCCCGTGCACACGTGTGATCCCGCCCCCTCCTCTACTGATGGATGCCCACCCGCCTCCATGGACACGCTCCCACCCACCAACGAACATAGCCATCAATAGCCATTGCAGAGAGGGCCACAGAGTGGCTCTCTCTGCATCGGACTGCTAAAAACTGTTATTGCAGGATGCCTCAATATTGAGGCATCACTGCAATAACATGAAAACGGCTGGAAGTGATCAGGATCACTTCCACCGCTTTAAAAGACTAACGAAGTACAGGGTACGTCTTTGGTCGTTAAGGACATTTTTGTGGAGGACATACCCTGCACGTCGTTGGTCATTAAGGGGTTAAAGGGTATTAGAATAGGAATAATTTTAATTGCTTTGTTTAATTTTGTTTGTTATTTTTTGTAATTTTAGTGTTTTTTTATTTTTTGTAATCTTAGAATTTAGTGTTAGACAGCTTAGGTTTTATTTCAATGGTAAGTTTGTATTTATTTTAGCTAGGTAGTTAGTAAATCATTAATAACTATTTTCTAACTAATCTACCTAGTTAAAATAAATACAAACTTAAATAATTTAATACACTTCAGCAGGTAAAATGTATCATTTAGAATAAACTAAAGGGATTGCAAATTTAGGGTACACTGTCCCTTTTTATGTAGTCAAATAATTCTCTCTAAACTTTAGACATGAAAGTCAAAGATATGTGTAGCAATGCTATTGGCAACCAATCATTTAAAATGTTTTGGCATAACTTAGCTTTGATTCTTGTTCTATGATATTGTCTGACTCTCCACATGTGAGTATTGCTTTTTTTCTCTTTAGAGATATAAGAAGACCTATGTATAGTAAAGTGTCTGATTTATGTTAAGAGCATGACCTTGTAATGGTGACGTGCTAATTATCAACCTGTGATAGTTTTCTGAGATATTATTTATCAAACTGAATGATACTTAATCAGTGAAACCCAATGAACATTAGTGAGAAAAATGTATTTGGTGGAAGATTTGTTTTAGCTTAAGATTTCCCATGAGTAACTACATCAAATGCTTTTTTTTTCTAATGTGCTATTTGTATTCTATCTCAGGTTCCTCTCTAGTTTTCTTTATGTAATTGACCAGCAAGGTTGGTTAAAATCATAGAATAAATTATTTACCTCAATCATAATAAAAAAATAATGATTAACACTGTGCTTTTTCTGTGTTTATTTTTCCCCAGGGTCATCATCCAGTAGAAAACCAATTGGACTTTTTTCAGAAGTTTGCTGTTTTATTATCATGTTTATTCATTTTGAAAAGCATGACTGATATTATTTAGCACAAGACACACTTTTAATCTGTTCCCTCTGAAAGATCACAGTATTTTCTGGTTAATGCTTAAGGAAAGTGCAAAGCATGAGGCAGTGAATAGTCATAAATGATATTTGAACATCATCTAATATACTTCAGTGCTCTATAATGGCTATAAATTACCAAGCATCAAATCTATTTTATAATTACTGTTTATCCCTGCAAAGTTCAAGAGCTGATTTATTTAAAATCATCTGCTATTTACCAGTGAGGTTAAGAGTGTGGGTCAAATACACCAATGAGATGACTTTTTCTCCATCTGAATTGATTTAACTACAAAGGCAACTAAAGAACCAATGATTGATGCCATTAAGTCATTTAAACATCTCATTTGTATGTTTTGGATTATCATACACAATACCAGCTACTACATTTAACCAGCAATGAGGCAACCAAGATATTTTCAAATTAAAAATATTGTTTACATTTTAGATACCAATAGTTATAGATTAAAGTACAATATAAGTGTATGGCTGCTGGATACAAATCTTGGTTATATAAGGTAGTGGCTGCTGGATACAAATTTGGTTATATAAGGTAGATATGGAACCAATGGGTTTAACAAAAGCACCAATTACATTTTTTTCATTATTAAAACCTTTTCACATAACCAATGTGTAATACAGATACAAATCTCCAAAAAAGAATTCCGAGATCTGATATAAATCAGAAATCCAGACATTTTCATGAATATATTTTTGAAAATAAAATTAATAAAAACTATTATCGGGGGGCGGAGCCGACCATCAACCGAAATGGCCGCACCAAGTTGAAAATTATTGTGCATCAGGAGAGTTTCTGTGGGGAGCTAAATCAATGTGACCCCATCTACAATCTGAAATATGCACTGGAGGCAATTTAAATAAGAAAAGTTAAGTGAAAATCGGCATTAAACAACTAAACGGGCAGCTACAGCGCCCCAAGCCTTTTCCCATGTGACACTCTAATAAGCCTAAAAATACATCCACCTCCCAAACATATAATGCGGCCTTAGTGGCACATTACACCCTACAGATATCGCTAAAGGGAGGATCAGATAGTGATAAAAATTACTGCACTACTGCATACCTGATAGAACGCTAATAGACAAACCGAACCCCGTGACTACCGACCGGGCCGCATGTTTTCGTGGCTAATTTTGAGCAATCAGTCACAGGCCTGTAGGAATTCAGGCAAGACATAACTGACAGTAAGGGAGACAGCGGATCTGACAGACACTGCTAAACAAACAGGATCATATAAACAGCAGGTACTGAGTAATCACGGCACATTACCCTCACAACTATTGGTCCCACAATAAATAAAGCACTGACTTGGGAGATGGCAGAGGGGTTTTAATAGTGTAGGTGACAGGGATAACACATTCTCACTTCTGCTGTGTAATCAAGGTCTGTGTCTGTGTAACTATTGAATAAAAGTTACTTGCTGTCACCCCCCCTGCCTGTTTATTACACTGTCTGGGGTCCTGGGTAGTGACCCTGGGGTGACGTGCATTACCTCTTTTAAGTGCTGGTATTTCTATTTTTTGTTGTATAATCAAGGTCTGTCAGGAAGATACACAGCCTTACCTTTTGAAGTAAGCTTATATACACAGCAGAGGACCAGATAAATACATCACACTCCATTGATAGATATGGTCTGTTATTCTATTGAGCATTGTGTGATCTGGAATACATCTTGCACATCAAAGAGCAGCAGAATCACCTATACAAGCCTAGCCACACGTATAAAAGGACATTCCTTTCCTTGAAGAAAAAGTTCCAATACGTACAGCTACAATAATTTACAGTACCTCTCCACAATATGGCTTCCAAAAAAGCCAACAAACAAGACAAATCATTGAAACAACAGTCTTCTTCCAGTTAAAAAATGAATGCTTACTTTAAAACTATACATACATCCATTTCGGAAGAACACTCATCACCTCTTCACTTAGAGGATACCCAAGATTCCCTTTATTCCGATAACGACGCTCCAATCACTCACTCTGATCTGAAAGACAAACTAATGCAGACTTCACTTAATTTTTCCAGCAAGTGAGCCAAATAATTAAAGATAGCCTTTCAGAAGTTAAGAAAGATGTGTTGGTTTAGGAAACAGAGTAGCCTCTGATGTAGGTTTATTAATAAGGAAACTCGCTGCACAAGAGTCTGAAATCACTTTTTTGCACTCCAAGCTCGAAGACCTCGACAATAGAGGCAGAAGACAAAACCTACGAATCAGGTGTATTCCTGAGAAAATATAATCTGATAATCTTAAACCATACCTCAAAAGTATCTTTAGAAAACTGCTGAGTGACTCTCAACTACTGGACTTATCTCTGAACAGAGCTCATAGAACCCTTAGACCAACTCCTAAAGCAGCACAACCACCTAGGGATGTAATTATATGTTTCCATAAATATGTAGACAAGGAACGAATCCTAAAGGCAGCAAGAAAACACCAATCCTTCACTATGAGAGATGACTCAATTCAATTCTTTGCAGATTTAAGTCCAATGACTCTCCAAAAGAGGACGGAGTCCAGATTCTAGACTCTTAACCTCAGAGATCACGGCATTGCATACAGATTGGGCTTCCCATTCTGCCTGAGAGTGATAAAAAATAACAAAGTCTTCACTTATCTCACACCAACAGACCTGGAATCCTTCTGTCAACTACTAGGCATACCCCTGCCACAACCACCTTCCCTGGATAACACCAAAGGAGGCCCAACGGTAGAAGATCCAGCTCCACCGAGACCACAAAAGGCTCATTGGTCACAAATCACAAGAAAAAGATCTATAATCCCTAAGGCCAACAAAGACAATTTGAATCTGGACTTGGACAAGGGTTGATACAGGACTTATCCTAATTAACAACATTAGTTCCCCAATATGAAGATATCCACCTTGTTCTAGATAGAAGATGAATTCCTCCATTAAATGCCTAAGGCCTTAAGTATCCTTTGACTTTTTAACTGTTTTAATGTGAAATTCTACAAAAATTTCATCTTGCCAAATATTGCCTTAAAATTTTCACTTGATAGTTAGTTCACTGCCTCCATACATTATTCTATCTCTAAATGCACACTAATCTTTACAGGTTACTTTAACCCCTACAAGAACCCCACTTGCATTCTGGAGATCCGAAGTGGGATTGTTTCAAACTGTTTGTTAATTTTGAATGTTTTCTCTGTTTCTTAGGTTACATAGGTTGAATTAACTTACTAATAGTGACTATATTTCTTTTCAGACAACAAATGTTCTTGTTATAGTCTCATTCCCTCAATGTCGGGGGAGAGAGCAGAATGGAACAGTGCAAAGGTAACCGCACAGACCTTCAACTTTCAGATAATAAGGTAAGCATATTCACAACTAAAGAAACAATCAGTAACACTAAGGGTGTGTTACTACTAGGGGGCGCACAGGACCTTATATGATTATTATGTAAGAGAGAAGAGAACAAGATATTACATATAATAACTATAATAAAATATACTATACAGAATAATGTAAACAAAAAAGAAACAATTCTTATAAATATGGGACTATGAGAAACATAGGATACAACACAAATAATAGCAAATACAGTAATAAGAAATTCCTGAAAGGTTCTTATCTGGAAATGCTGTCTTCTTCTGCAATGTTATATAGATGGTAAATGTCCCAATTGGGGTGGGTATAGTCCCAAATGATGAATGTGATCAAATACCAGGATGATCAATTATCAGGAACACAGATGATGACTGGCGTCAGCTGCTTTGTCAGGGAAATCAGGATCTAAGAGCAAGTTTTCTCTGTGAAAAAAATCACAAAAAGACAAAGGCGCCTCCTAGTGTAATACAGTTGGTGAAAGAGCAACGCGTTTCTTAGACTGCTGTCTGTTTCATCAGGCTTCTGATGAAACAGACAGCAGTCTGAGAAACGCGTTGCTTGTTCTTTTAATATCTAGTGTCATGAGACACTGAGATTTTTATTTTATTAATAAAATTTGGTTTTATGTAAACCTCTTTGTGAGAGTCTGAGCTCTGTCAATCCGGCAAGACATTGGAGAAACCAGTTTCCTTGCAGTGTCAGTGAGCTGGGACACTGTGAGATCCCAGTCTGTTTGATTTAGCATAATTGGGTGCTGCTCCACTTGTGAGTACCTTTTTGATTACCTAACAAATCTCTTTCACCAACTGTATTACACTAGGAGGCGCCTTTGTCTTTTTGTGATTTTTTTCACAGAGAAAACATATTCACAACTAACTCCACACACCAGGAATGGCTGACATAGACCTAACCTTAATCTCCCAAAACTGTAAGGGACTTAACTCCCCCATGAAATGTTCAGTGACATTGAATTGGTTTAGAAAGGAAAAAGGGAAAATTATATTTATTCAAGAAACTTATTTGTCCAAAACTCGTGAACCTAAGTTATATTCCTAGGAATTCCCCCATAGTTACCTTAACCCCAACCCAAAAAAGCGTAACAGGGTTGGGATTCTCTTCCAGAGATTACTGTTCAATCGCCCTATTACATTAGTTAACATTTACTCCCCTAACACAGGTCAGGCCCAATTTCTAACCAAAGTTAGCAATAAAATACTAGAAGTGAAGAAAGGGACACTGATAATGGGAGGATATCTAAATGTAGCAATATCCCCACAAAGTGACTGCTCAGTGGGACACAGCTCGGCCTCAGCCAAGACAAGAAGCTTGATATCCCTCTTACTAAAGACTTTAACTCTTATAGACGTTTGGTGTTTACATAATCCTACGGCACCTTATTTTCAAACCCAGCCCGCACTTATTCACGTATTGACTATTGGTTCCTCAACCACACAAGCTTATCATTAGCAATAGACTCAAACATTTCACCTATATCCTGGTCAGACCACTCTAAAGTCTCAATGACAATTACATGGTCCTCTACCCCCTTGAGAATATTAGTTTGGAGTCTGTACGAAGTAATTCTTACTTGACCCCATGACAAAAACACTCATCCATAACTCCATTAATGAATATTTTCATATACATGAGAACTGCTAGATATCCCTAATGACATCCTGGCTAGCACACAAAGCGGTCCTTAGAGGAGTATTTTTAAAACACAAGGCAAATAGGCAATACAAAAGAAATCCTACTCAACCAAGTATAGGGACCTTCTTCGTGAATTAAATTATATTGAAATGTCTCACAAGGCTACACCACATAAACAGGACCTGTTTGAGAAATTAAAAGAAGCTAGACTCAAATTGAGAACCCACCTTAATAAAGAAGCATATAGGAAAGCACTCTATCTAAATAAGATCTATTTTCATGGGGGGAAACAAGGCAGGAACTCTACTTGCGAGAGCTCCTAAGCACAAAACAGCTCTAACACACATCTTCAATATCACTGAGACACAAGGAAAGAACCTCAGGGAACCCAAAGCCATAGCCAACGCATTTGGGTACGGTTGGGGTCCGTTTATGAACACTTAGTGTACAATTGCTGTGGCTGTACCCTCAATGGATCATAATTAAACCTTAAGGAACTAATATGTTCCATTTAGCGGTAAATAAGGTACAAATATGTTTCCAACTGTCAAAGGGTCCATGTCTGTACCATTTAATCCCCCCAAAAAGGTACAATTACTTGTGTGACTAAAAGGTTAAGGGGGGTGGATGGTTCAAGGCTGCCAAACCCTGCAAGTTCATATCATTTGTACAGCTCAATTATTTATATTCACATAACTGTCAGTCACCCAAAATGAATGCAACATACATGTTGCACAGCAAAATAATTATTTTCAATTGTTGTTGGTAGTAATGCAAGAAGTGGGCAAAGCAAAAAAAAAATACTTAAAGGGACAGTCTACACCAGAATTGTTATTGTTTAAAAAGATGGATAATCCCTTTATTACCCATTCCCCAGTTTTGCATAACCAACACAGTTATATTAATATATGTTTTACCTCTGTGATTACCTTGTATCTAAGCCTCTGCAGACTGCCCCCTTATCTCAGTGCTTTTGACAGGCATGCAGTTTAGCCAATCAGTGCAGACTCCTAAATAACTACATGGGAGTAAGCATATTGTTATCTATATAACACACATGAATTAGTACTGTCTAACTGTGAAAAACTTTCAAAATGCTCTGAGCTAAGAGGTGGTTTTCAACGGTTTAGAAATCAGTTTGAGCCTACCTAGGTTTAGCTTTTGAAAAATACCACCAAGGGAACAAAGCAAATTTAGTGATAAAAGTCAATTGGAAAGTTGTTTAAATTTTCATGCCCTATCTGAATCATGAAAGTTTTATTTTGACTAGACTGTCCCTTTAATAACCCATATATTCAATGATACTGTGTTGCTGGTTCTAAATAGCAAACAAGCACTTAACAATTTATTGTTTATATTTAGAGCATCAAGATGTTGTCTTAAACATAAAGCAAATGTATTATTTAAAATTACAAAGAAAAAAAAATGCTTTAAACTCTATAAAATAAAAAAGAGCTGTTTAAGAACCAGTTTAAAAAAAAATAAAATAAAATTGTAACCGTTCCCCAGTCACATACATGGTCATTGTGTAACACGCCATAGCGCCATCTGTTGGTTGAAAGTTCCTTGACATATGTAACACAGCTCCATCTATTGGTAGAAGGTTCGTCACCAAAATGTGTACTGGGGAAATATATTAATTTGCATATATTTTGCATAGAGTTACAATTCAATGTATGGTTGTGAGTTTTATCGTTTATCCCTCCCCCGAATCCCCCTTCTTTTCGTTAGAGTTATATTTTTATGTTGTTTTCTATATGTTTTCTATATATTTATGTTTTATGTGGCATGTCACCCTAAATTAAATGGGGTAGTTTTAGAGTCTAGTACAGAGTGATATAAAACACATTGAGTAGCTCTTTTTGGAACTGGTTGTTTAGACTGGTTCAATCAGGTGGTTCTGTAGCAGTCTTTGGAATTGCTACATGGCTACAGTTAAGTATACAAACTATTTTTTAAAGCTGCAGTGTGGCTATTGTAATACTGCCTGGAAAAGTACACTTTAAATGAATGTATATTTGAATGTTAGATAAAAAAATTAATGGAACAACATTTGTAATATGCTGTGTTGAGTACAAATTTGCCATCATGAGGTACAAAGGGCTTGTCACTGGGGCAGTACCCTTAAAAGGCCAAATTTGCCCCATTTTTTAAGGATACAATATGGTACCATAGGACTGAGGTCCAATCTAGTCACCAAAGGTACAATCTGCAAGGGTACCAATTTGTACCCATTTTAAAGGGTACAGCAGGTGTACCTTTGATGGTACTGCCCCAGTGACATAGTTTTGTACCCCTAAAGGTACAATTTTTGCACATTTTTTCTGACAGTGTACATCAAAGCTTTAGAACAATACTTAAAAGAGGTAGACCTTCCTACGCTACAGAAGGATGATGTTGCCTTACTAGAATCAACCATTTCCCTACAAGAAATAATAGATGCCATAGATGACTTACCTGCTAACAAATGCCCTGGCCCAGACGGCTTATCTAACAAATATTATAAGATATATAAAGATCTCCTAGCTCCACATTTACTGACATCTTATCGGCACATTAACCGAAAGGGACGATTCCCGCCTCAATCCCTAGAAGCCCAAATTACAGTAATCCCCAAACTAGATAAGCCAACTCATTTGACAGGAAATTACAGAACCATATCTCTCCTAAACACCGATTTGAAAATTTATGCCAAAATATTAGCAAAACATCTAAATCGTATATTACCATTTATCATACACACAGATCAGGCGGGAATTAATGAGGGAATAGAGGCCAAGGACAACACCATTAGAACCTTGCAGATAATTGACCATGCAAAATTCACCAAGGCTGGAATGATCCTCATTTCAACAGATGCAGAAAAAGCATTTGACCGCCTTAATTGGGACGTTTTATATGCCACTCTTCAATTAACAAGCACAATTCAGAGATAATGAATGTCACCATGTCAAACACAGCTTTTCAAACATTTCTACTTTCATGCCTTCTTAAACACCAACAAAAAGCATTGAAATATTTAGGTATTTACTTATCCCACAATCCATAAACATTTTTTACTTTAAACTTCACTAAATTATCCACAGATATTCAAAATGATACACAAAATTGGAGAGACTGCCCCTTCGACTGGTGGGGTTGATTACAAATTTTAAAAATCAACAAACTCCCTAGATTACAGAGCTGCCCCCATTCTCCTCCCACACAAATGTATCACCCACTTTCAGGAACATGCTCCATCTCTTAAATATGCTGACACGTTCCCTTTAAATACTTCTCTCAGGTGATGACACTCTCCTATTTAAGGTCTCATCCAGCTAATCACCTTTGCTAGGTAATTTGATACACTCGGATACCTTTCAGAGTCTTATCCTCTGATACCCAGCCACTATTGTGTCTTCCGTTAAAGTCTACAGTTCTATCTGCTTTATACTAAAAAGCTTCACTGCCTCATACTAACCAGCTTGCTTCACTGCAGAATCACCCTAACAGATTTCCGCTAACTCCGTGTGCCGCTCTGCATCTACAGGAACTGCCTTGTCTCCCTCACTACATGCCGCAGCATGTGACGTCATCGGCAGTCTTGAACAGGAGGATTCAGGTAGCGGACCCGCTCCAGCATTAGTAACATGAATACGGAACTGTTTGCTCTTTAATTATTTGTGCCAAGTTTCAGCCACCACTGTTATCATCTGTATTGCCTACCTTACCTGCTTACATGCTTATCCCCATCACTGTGTACTGCTCTCCTACTAGGCCTCAGTCTCTTAACCTGCTTACTCATGTACTAACTACCGCTGCATCTCTCAAGCAAACTTAACCCTGATAACATCTCTGGGAAATATCTCTCTCCTCTAAGCTGTCTGCGAATTAGCAGTTGACCTATGCATATTTGGCTCATGGAAGAGACTTTTAATTATTATATGCTACACTAATTTTCAAACTAGACCCATATAAGGTCTCCCTCAGATCTATGAGCATAACTAGGGTATTACATCTATAATAATACCCGTTGTACGGTGTGAGACTGAGTGGTGCAATATATATATACTAGTACTAAAGCCCGTGTACACGGGCCATTTTTTTCAGAACAGTGGTCCCACCCCTTGCTCTCTCCCCCCTTTCTTTTGCTCTCTCTTCCCCCCTCTCTTTTGCTTTCTTTCCCCCCTCTCTTTTGCTTTCTCTCCCCCCTCTCCTTTGTTCTCTCTCTCCCCTCTTTTGCTCTCTCTCTCCCCTCTTTTGCTCTCTCTCTCCCCTCTTTGGCTCTCTCCATCCTTTCTTTTGCTCTCTCTCCCCCCTCTTTGGTCTCCCCCCCCTTTGGCTCTCCCCCCCTCTTTGGCTCCCCCCCTCTTTGCCCCCCCCCCCTCTTTGGCTCTCTCCCCTCTTTTGCTCTCTCTCCTCTTTGGCTCTCTCTCTCCCCTCTTTGGCTCCCCCCCTTTGGCTCTCTCTCCCCCCTCTTTGGCTCTCTCTCCCCCCTCTTTGGCTCTCTCTCCTCTTTGGCTCTCTCTCTCCCCCCTCTTTGGCTCTCCCCTCCCCTTTGGCTCCCCCCCCCTTTGGCTCCCCCCCTCTTTGGCTCCCCCCCCCCCCCTCTTTTGCTCTCCCCTCCCCTCTTTGGCTCTCTCCCACCTCTTTTGTTCTCTCCCCCTCTTTGGCGCTCTCCCCCCTCTTTGGCTCTCCCCCCCTCTTTGGCTCTCCCCCCCCTCTTTGGCTCTGCCCCCCCCCTCTTTGGCTCTCCCCCCCCTCTTTGGCTCTGCCCCCCCCTCTTTGGCTCTCTCTCCCCCCTCTTTGTCTCTCTCCCCTCTTTTGCTCTCCTCTTTGGCTCTCTTTCCTCTTTGTCTCTCTCTCTCCCCCCCTTTAGCTCTCTCCCCCCCCTTTGGCTCTCCCCCCCCCCCCCCTCTTTGGCTCTCTCTCCCCCCTCTTTGGCTCTCTCTCCCCCCTCTTTGGCTCTCTCTCCTTTTTGGCTCTTTTTCCTCTTTGGCTCTCTCTCTCCCCCCTCTTTGGCTCTCCCCCCCTTCTCTTTGGCTCTCCCCCCCTTCTCTTTGGCTCTCTCTCCCCCCCCTTCTCTTTGGCTCTCTCCCCCCCTTCTCTTTGGCTCTCTCTCCCCCCCCCCCTTCTCTTTGGCTCTCCCCCCCCCCCTTCTCTTTGGCTCTCTGCCCCCCCCCCCTTCTCTTTGGCTCTCTGCCCCCCCCTTCTCTTTGGCTCTCTGCCCCCCCTTCTCTTTGGCTCTCTGCCCCCCCCCTTCTCTTTGGCTCTCTGCCCCCCCTTCTCTTTGGCTCTCTGCCCCCCCTTCTCTTTGGCTCTCTGCCCCCCCCTTCTCTTTGGCTCTCTGCCCCCCCTTCTCTTTGGCTCTCTGCCCCCCCCCTTCTCTTTGGCTCTCTGCCCCCCCCTTCTCTTTGGCTCTCTGCCCCCCCCGCCTTCTCTTTGGCTCTCTGCCCCCCGCCTTCTCTTTGGCTCTCTGCCCCCCCCTTCTCTTTGGCTCTCTGTCCCCCCCCCCTTCTCTTTGGCTCTCTGCCCCCCCCCCCTTCTCTTTGGCTCTCTGCCCCCCCCTTCTCTTTGGCTCTCTGCCCCCCCTTCTCTTTGGCTCTCTGCCCCCCCCTTCTCTTTGGCTCTCTGCCCCCCCCTTCTCTTTGGCTCTCTGCCCCCCCCCTTCTCTTTGGCTCTCTGCCCCCCTTCTCATTGGCTCTCTGCCCCCCCCTTCTCTTTGGCTCTCTGCCCCCCCCCCTTCTCTTTGGCTCTCTGCCCCCCCCCTTCTCTTTGGCTCTCTGCCCCCCCCTTCTCTTTGGCTCTCTGCCCCCCCCCTTCTCTTTGGCTCTCTGCCCCCCCCCTTCTCTTTGGCTCTCTTCCCCCCCCCCCCTTCTCTTTGGCTCTCTGCCCCCCCCTCCTGCTCCCTCTCTGGCTCTGTCTTCGCGTGACCCCGCCCGGCCACGCCCCATTGCGGCAACACCCGCCGGTCACGCCCCTCGCGACGCCCGGCCACGCCCCTCGCGACGCCCGGCCACGCCCCTTGCGACGCTCCCGTCGGCCACAAACAGCTGTGAGGTCTGGGGACCGCGTTGCCGCTTCTCACGCAGCAGACCTCACAGCTGTTGAGTAGCTCGCGCTCCCTATCTCACAGCTGCTTGTATGCTGTGTACCCCGCGCTCCCAATCTGTCAGCTGTCAGCTATGCCGAGGTGTGCGAGAATAGAATCTAAGGCCAAGTGTTTGTCTGTACTGCGCATGACGGCTTCAGACAAACACTTGTCTTTTATAATATAGGATTTGGGTATTACCAGCATTCCCTACCATATCCTAACATATTACCTAGCCTGCCAAAATGTACCATATATATATATATATATATATATATATATATATATATACAGGATGGCTATAACTGAACTCACAAACTGTGTAGGGGACATGCAAACAGAAAACCAGGAATTAAGGAAATACATCTGTGAACAAGCATCCATTAAAACCCCTGCACAGGAAACGGTACCTCTTAAACCCCAGGTTTGCCCACCAGAGAAATTCTCTGGAGACAGATCACTATTTCAAGAATTCAGAAATCCCTGCAATCTTTTTTTTCCCCTGAAACCCTGCAGTTATCAAACTGAGAAAATAAAAGTGCTAACTGTGATTTCTTATTTAAGAGGTGAAGCTAAAAGCTGGGCAAATGCCTACTATGAGAATGATGACCCCATACTTAATTCTCTTGAGTCTTTCTTCAATGCCATGTCTTTGTTATATGAAGATCATGATAAACAAAATGCAACTGAGACTGCTATCAGAAATCTCAAACAGGGAAAACGCCCTGTAGAAGAATATATCGCTGAATTCAAGAGATGGTCTCCTGATACACTTTGGAAAACCCCAGCCCTGAGAAACCAGTTCCATATTGGTCTCACAGATTTCATAAAAGACGAGCTAGCTCGTGCAGAGATTCCTTTAAACTTAGAAACTTTAATGTCCTTGACTATCTCCATTGACCACCGCCTCAGAGAAAGAAAACATGAGAGAGGTAAATCTGAATACTCCTACAAGAAACCCTATTCATCTACTCCAGTATCCCAAACAAAACCTCAGGATGACCCTATGGATATTGCCTTTGTTCGAGGCCCCTTGAAACCAGAGGAAAAGGCATGTTGCATGTTGAATAACCTATGTCTCTTCTGTGCCGCCAAGGATCATGGAGTAAAAGAATGTCCCTCAAATCAAATAAGGGTAAGATAAATAATTCCTACTATCTCAGGAATACTGCCTCACAGACCTGCTCACATTTCACCCTTTCTGTTTCCCTGCAGTGGGTCCATCAGAAAGTTTCCTCCCAGGCCGTTAGAAGATACCCTTAATAAAAAAGCACAATTCACTGGCTATATGTGTAGTCAATGGTTCCTTAATAAATTCCGAGCCTATTACACACCATACAGCCCCCATAGAAGTAAGTTTTCCAGCAGGTCATACTGAGTCTTGTGTATTTGAGGTTATTCATTCACCTTTATTCCCTATCATTTTGGGGTTAAGTTGGTTGAAAAAGCATCAACCCACTATACTTTGTCATAAGGGTTCTATTTCTTTTAATTCACACTTCTGCACTACAAACTGTTTCCCTTCCCAGACCGTGCTACAAATAGTTGGACAAAGTTTATGACCTATCTACACCGACTTCACAGATGTTTTTGATAAAAAACAGGCACAGTCCCTACCTCCACACAGAACCTTTGACTGTCCTATTGACTTATTACCTGGGTCAAAGATTCCTTATGGACATATTTACCCCTTGTCTGAACCTGAACTTGCTCATCTCAAAGAATACCTGAAATAGAACCTTGAAAAAGGTGTCATAAGGCCATCCACCTCACCAGCAGGTGCAGGTATCTTCTTTGTGAGGAACAAGGATGACAGCCTCAGACCAATAATTGACTACAGGGAGTAAAACAAATGTACCATCAAAAACAGATGTCCCCTGCCTCTTATACCAGAGTTGATTGAACGTTTGCAGGGAGCAAAGCTATATACTAAACTTGACTTAAGGGGTGCTTACAACCTCATAAGAATCAGAAAAGGGGATGAATGGCTGACGGCATTCCATACCCGGTACGGTTTATATTAATATACTGTGATGCCATTCGGCCTATGCAATGCCCCAGCTACATTCCAGTATTTTCTAAATGACTTGTTTGGAGACCTCCTTGACTCTTGTATCGCAATTTACCTGGATGATATCCTGATATACTCTGACACCCTAGACAACCATATCTCACACGTTAGAACTGTCCTCTTAAGACTCAGACAAAATCACTAATATGCCAAAGCTGAGAAATGTATTTTCCACTCTGAATCAATTACTTTTCTTGGGTACCATATATCTCCTTCCGGCATCCGAATGGAGAATAACACGATTGATGCTAACACAAGGTGGCCTATACCCTCTTCCAAAAAGGATGTTCAAAAAATTCAAGGGTTCTCGAATTTTTATAGAAAATTCATTTTAAGACTTTTCAGCTATAGTTAAGCCGCTCAACTCCCTCACTCAAAAGAATACTAAGTTCCATTGGACATCAGAAGCTGACGATTCATTCAATCTAATGAAAGGCAGATTCGTTACTGCCCTAATTCTACAGTTTCCAAATCCTCTCATACAATATTTTTTGGAAGTTGACGTGTCAGACTTCGCTATAGGGGCAATGCTCTTTCAAAAGAAGACTCCTGAAGAATCTCTGCTTCCTGTGGCCTCTTACTCAAGGACAAGGAATCCTGCCAAATTAAATTATCCTATAGTCAAAAAGGAACTTTTGGCTATAAAGGCAGCACTTGAGTTTTGGAGGCATCTTCTGGAAGGAGCCAAGTTCCCAACCATCATATACACCAATCATAGGAACCTAGAATATCTGAAAACTAATAAAACTCTATCCGCACGTCAAGTGCGTTGGAGTCTTTTTTTCACCAGATTCAACTTTATCATCACTTATCGTCCCGCTACCATGAACGCCAAGGTGGATGCTTTATCCAGGTATGGCTCCAGACCTGATTACACACAGTCGCTTGATACTATTGTACCTACTCATAGGATTATCGGTCTCAAAGATAACACTTTTTAATGACCATCTACAATTCGATCCAATGTACAAAGATCCTAGATTGCGCAAGGACTCCAATGGCTTATTGTACCATGGGAATAAATTGTACGTCCCTACCTAATTGAGAGATGAGATACTTCATACTGCACATGATTCACCTCACCTATCAGGTCACCCAGGTTTCCATAAAACTCTCCACCTTGTGCAAAGGGATTTCTGGTGGCCTAGGTTAGTGCAAAGTGTCAAACGCTACATACAAATTTGTACTACTTGTACAAAATGTAAACTCTTATGGGTATCTTCTCTCTGTTCCAGTCGCTGATAGACCTTGGCGACAAATCGCAATGGACTTTATTGTGGAACTTCCATCATCCTCAAGCAACAACACTATATTTGTAGTGGTTGATCACTTCTCAAAGATGGCACACTTTATTCCCTCACATGGACTTCCAATCACTTCAGAAACGGCCGACTTATTTCTGAAACATATAGTACGTTTGCACGGTCTTCCAGATTCCATCACAACTGATAGAGGATCCCAGTTCACCTCCAGATTCTGGTCTCAACTGTGCAAAGCCCTAAACATACATAGACATTTAAGTTCCGCATATCACCCTCAAACCAATGGGCAAACAGAAAGGAAAAATCAAACCTTGGAACAGTATTTACGTTGTTACTGCACTTACCAACAGGATAATTGGTCCTCACTTTTACCAACTGCAGAATTCTCTTTTAACAATACAGTGAACTCATCTACTAAGTTGACACCTTTCTATCGGCTAGATTATGAGTTTTGCGTTAGAGACTGTGCGGAGCTAACAAGCAGTTTTTTTCTCACGGCTCACTTTCCTACAGCGCTGGTATTATGGGTTTTTACAAACCTGGCGTTAAAAGGCAAGAAGTGAGTGTTGAGCAACATTTTGCTCATTACCGCACTCCAATACCAGCGTTGCTTAAATCAGCGGTGAGCTGGCCATACGTGCTCATGCATGATTTCCCCATAGGAATCAATGGGGAGAGCAAGCTGAGAAAAGGTCTAAATCTTGCAAAACATCAGCGTAAAACTCAGTAACGCAGCCCCATTGACTCCTATGGGGAAATAAAAGTTATGTTTACACCTAACACCCTAACATGAACCCCGAGTCTAAACACCCCTAATGTTACACTTATTAACCCCTAATCTTCCGCCCCCGACATTGCCGACACCTGCATTATATTTATTAACCCCTAATCTGCCGCTCCGGACACTGCCGCAACCTACATTATACTTATGAACCCCTAATCTGCTGCCCCCAACATCGCTGACACCTACATTATATTTATTAACCCCTAATCTGCCGCCCCCAATGTCACAGTCACCTACCTACACTTATTAACCCTTAATCTGCCGCCCCAATGTCGCCGCCACTATAATAAACATATTAACCCCTAAACCGCCGCACTCTCACCTCGCAAACATGAGTTAAATATTATTAACCCCTAATCTGCCGTCCCTAACATCGCCGCCACCTACCTACATTTATTAACCCCTAATCTGCTGCTCCCAACGTCGCCGCCACTATACTAAATGTATTAACCCCTAAACCTAAGTCTAACCCTAACCCTAACACCCCCTAACTTAAATATAATTTAAATAAATCTAAATAAAATTACTATCATTAACTACATTATTCCTATTTGAAACTAAATACTTACCTATAAAATAAACCCTAAGCTGGCTACAATATAACTAATAGTTACATTGTAGCTAGCTTAGGGTTTATTTTTATTTTACAGGCAAGTTTGTATTTATTTTAACTAGGTAGAATAGTTATTAAATAGTTATTAACTATTTAATAACTACCTAGCTTAAATAAATACAAAAGTACTTGTAAAATAAAACCTAACCTAAGTTACAATAACACCTAGCACTACACTAGAATTAAATACATTTACTAAATTAAATACAATTAAATAAATTAAATTAGCTAAAGTACAAAAAAAACAACAACACTAAATTACAGAAAATAATAAACAAATTACAGATATTTAAACTAATTACACCTAATCTAATAGCCCTATCAAAATAAAAAAGCCCCCCAAAATTTAAAAAAAAACCCTAGCCTAAACTAAACTACCAATAGCCCTTAAAAGGGCCTTTTGCGGGGCATTGCCCCAAAGTAATCAGCTCTTTTACCTGTAAAAAAAATACAAACAACCCCCAACAGTAAAACCCACCACCCACACAACCAACCCCCCAAATAAAATACTATTTAAAAAAACCTAAGCTCCCTATTGCCCTGAAAAGGGCATTTGGATGGGCATTCCCCTTAAAAGGGCAGTTAGCTCTTTTGCAGGCCCAAACCCTAACCTAAAAATAAAACCCACCCAATACACCCTTAAAAAACCTAACACTAACCCCCTGAAGATCGACTTACAGTTCTGAAGATCCGACATCCATCCTCAAGGAAGCGGCAGAAGTCTTCATCCAATCGGGTCGAAGTCCCCAACGAAACCGGGAGAAGTCTTCATCCAAGTCGGGTGAAGTCTTCATCCAATCAGCCAATAGAATGTGAGCTCAATCCTATTGGCTGATTGGATCAGCCAATAGGATTGAAGTTCAATCCTATTGGCTGATTGCATCAACCAATAGGATTTTTTCTACCTTAATTCCGATTGACTGATAGAATTCTATCAGCCAGTCGGAATCTAAGGGACGCCATCTTGGATGACGTCACTTAAAGGAACCTTCATTCGTCGTTAGTCTGTCGGATGAAGAGGATGCTCCGAGTTGGATGTCTTGAAGATGGACCCGCTCCACGTCGGATGGATGAAGATAGAAGATGCTGTCTGGATGAAGACTTCTGCCCGTCTGGAGGACCACTTCGCCCGGCTTGGATGAAGACTTCTCCCGGCTTCGTTGAGGACTTTGACCCGGTTGGATGAAGACTTCAGCCACTTCCTTGAGGATGGATGTCGGATCTTCAGAACTGTAAGTCGATCTTCAGGGGGTTAGTGTTAGGATTTATTTAAGGGTGTATTGGGTCGGTTTTATTTTTAGGTTAGGGTTTGGGCCTGCAAAAGAGCTAACTGCCCTTTTAAGAGCAATGCCCATCCAAATGCCCTTTTCAGGGCAATGGGGAGCTTAGGTTTTTTTAGATAGTATTTTATTTGGGGGGTTGGTTGTGTGGGTGGTGGGTTTTACTGTTGGGGGGGTTGTTTGTATTTTTATTTACAGGTGAAAGAGCTGATTACTTTTGGGCAATGCTCGGCAAAAGGCCCTTTTTAGGGCTATTAATTTAGTTTAGGCTAGGGGTTTTTATTATTTTGGGGGGGCTTTTTTTATTTTGATAGGGCTATTAGATTAGGTGTAATTAGTTTAAATATCTGTAATTTGTTTATTATTTTCTGTAATTTAGTGTTTTTTCGTACTTTAGCTAATTTAATTTATTTAATTGTATTTAATTTAGTAAATTTATTTAATTTAGTTCATTTATTTAATTATAGTGTAGTGTTAGGTGTTATTGTAACTTAGGTTAGGTTTTATTTTACAGGTACTTTTGTATTTATTTTAGCTAGGTAGTTATTAAATAGTTAATAACTATTTAATAACTATTCTACCTAGTTAAAATAAATACAAACTTGCATGTAAAATAAAAATAAAGCCTAAGCTAGCTACAATGTAACTATTAGTTATATTGTAGCTATCTTAGGGTTTATTTTATAGGTAAGTATGTAGTTTTAAATAGGTATAATGTAGTTAATGATAGTAATTTTATTTAGATTGATTTAAATTATATTTAAGTTAGGGGGTGTTAGGGTTAGGGTTAGACTTAGGTTTAGGGGTTAATACATTTAGTATAGTGGCGGCGACGTTTGGGCTGGCAGATTAGTGGTTAATAAATGTAGGTAGGTGGCAGCGATGTTCGGGATGGCAGATTAGAGGTTAATATTTAACTAATGTTTGCGATGCGGGAATGCGGAGGTTTAGGGGTTAATATGTTTATTATAGTGGCGGCGACGTTGGGGGCGGCAGATTAGGGGTTAATAAGTGTAGGTAGGTTGCAGCGACATTGGGGGTGGCAGATTAGGGGTTAATAAATATAATGTAGGTGTCGACGATGTTTGGGGCAGCAGATTAGGGGTTCATAAATATAATGTAGGTGGCGGCGGTGTCCGGAGCAGGCAGATTAGGGGTTAAAAATATAATTTTAGTGTTTGAGATGTGGGAGAGCCACGGTTTAGGGGTTAATAGGTAGTTTATGGGTGTTAGTATACTTTTTTGCACTTTATTTAAGAGTTTTATGTTACGGCATTGTACCATAAAACTCTTAACTACTGACTTTTAAATGCGTTAGGACTCTTGACAGGGTAGGGTGTACCACTCACTTTTTGGCCTCCCAGGACAGACTCGTAATATCAGCGCTATGGAAGTCCCATAGAAAAAAGGGTTTACGAAGTTTACGTAAGTCGTTTTGCGGTAATGCCAAAGAAGTGTGCGGTGCCCCTAAACCTTCAAGACTCGTAATAGCAGCGGTAGTGAAAAAGCAGCATTAGGACCTTTTAAAGCTGCTTTTTTACCTTAACGCACAACTCGTAATCTAGCCGTATGTTAATTATGGCTACCATCCTACCTACCATTTATTCCAAAGAGACGATAGCCTTTCACCCATGGTGAACGACACAGTGAATACTCTGGCTCAAACTTTTACGTTGCTCAAGGATACACTAACAGCAGCTCAGGCTAAGCAAAAATATTACTATGACTTAAAGAGGTCCAAAACACCCGATTACAAACCTGGTGATTTGGTTTGGCTGTCAACCAAACATCTACGACTGCAAATTCCAAGCAAAAAATTGAATAGTTTGTTCATAGGCCCTTTCAGGATCATCAGAGTCATTAATCCTAATGCCGATACTTTGGAGTTGCCATCTTCATATCTTATCCATCTTGCCTTCCACGTATCCCTGCTCAAACCCTATCATCCAGTCAGACCTTCCACACACACAAGTCCTGATCCGGTTCCTTTACATGATGATGCCATTTATGAGGTAGCCAGTATTTTGGATACTAGGTATCACCGTCATCAACTGCAATACTTGGTTCGATGGAAAGGCTATGGATCAGAGGAGGATTCCTGGGAACTGTTCTCTAATTTGTCGGCTCCCAGGTTTGTGTCGTTGTTCCATCGCCATCATCCTGATCGGCCGAAGCCTTAAAACACCTATGGGGCTGCTCCTTGGGGGGGTATACTGTCAGGAACATGCTCCATCTCTTAAATATGCTGACACATTCCATTTAAATACTTCTCTCAGGTGACGACACTCCCCTATTTAAGGTCTCATCCAGCTAATCACCTTTGCTAGGTAATTTGATACACTCGGATATCTTTCAGAGTCTTATCCTCTGATACCCAGCCACTATTGTGTCTTCCGTTAAAGTCTACAGTTCTATCTGCTTTATACTAAAAAGCTTCACTGCATCATATTAACCAGCTTGCTTGCCTGCAGAATCACGCTAACAGATTTCCGCTAACTCTGTGTACCACTCTGCATCTACAGGAACTGCCTTGTCTCCCTCACTACACGCCCCAGCGTTTGACGTCATCGGCAGTCTCGGACAGGAGGATTCAGGTAGCGGACCTGCTCCAGCATTAGTAACATGAATACGGCACTGTAAATTACAAGTTGCAAGAATAGTTTGCTCTTTAATTATTTGTGCCAAGTTTCAGCCACCGCTGTTATCATCTGTATTGCCTACCTTACCTGCTTACATTCTTATCCCCATCACTGTGTACTGCTCTCCTACTAGGCCTCAGCCTCTTAACCCTCTTACTCCTGTACTAACTACTGCTGCATCTCTCAAGCAAGCTTAACCCTGATAACATCTCTGGGAAATATCTCTCTCCTCTAAGCTGTCTGCGAATTAGCAGTCGACCTATGCATATTTGGCTCATCGAAGAGACTTTTAATTATTATATGCTACACTAATTTTCCAACTAGACCCATATAAGGTCTCCCTCAGATCTATGAGCATAACTAGGGTATTACATCTATAATAATACCCGTGGTACGGTGTGAGACTGAGTGGTGCAATATATATATATTTGGGTATTACCAGCATTCCCTACCATATCCTAATGCCCACATCCAAAAGATACTGAACTCCTTTGTGTAGGGAAACATGAAACCAAGAATTAAAAAGCAGACAATGTACAGATAATTGAAAGAGGGAGGGTTGGAGATTAATTGTGCCTCAGTTTGTTTACAGAGGATCATTGATTGGCATAGAAATGGCCCATTGAAAGCATGGATCCCTATGGATTCTCAGATTCTGAAATCCCCCACACCAGGAGCCCTCTGTTGGATAGCAAAACAAAGCCACTCACCCTGGCTAAATCCATATCCTTTATACCATCAGGTATTCAACCTATGGGATTCCCTGATCCGCTGATTCCCCAGACTATCTACACAGAGGTCTCCCCTATCCCCTATATAGCCAAAATCTTTATAACTTAACAAAATGGGAAATGGGCTTTACAATCCTGATCCACAAACTGCTCAAAGACGGCAAGATTAAAGACAGGTAGGAGCTATCTGGAGTGTTGGGGGGAGCTTTTTCAAGATGGCTGAATTTCCAACAACTTCACCATTTATTATCCACTTACAAACATAGAGACTTACTAACTAGACCCCTGACGTATTTTGAACAATTCTGCTCTTTAGAAACCCCAGCCTGCCATACACTCTACTGGGTGAGGAAAATCCTCCTAGTACAGTCACAAAACCCTAAACAACCTGATTACACTGCTAGGTGGCACAAATAACTAGGTAGAGATCTTAAGGAGTCAGATTGGAACTATATATATATATATATATATATATATATATATATATATATATATATATATATATATATATATATATACCAAATACCAGAAAATCATCAACTAGATTTTTACAAACAAATTATAAAATATTGATCCATTGGTATTTGACTCTGGTGAGGTTAAAGAGTTCATTTCCTACCTCCTCTGATCTCTGTTGGAGGGATTGTGGGCCTAAGGGAACCCTACTGCATATGTGCTGGGACTGTCAGAAATTTAGATCTTTCTGGAGCATAGGTGAATCTTACATAAGGATACTGATGGGACCAACCTGTGAATTTAACCTTTAACCACCATTTGCCCTCCTAAATCTTTTACCCAAAAACCAGTGCAGGCTCAGACTAATATTTATTTAAATTGGACTGAGCTACACCAGATCTGTCATAGTCAAGTCATGGAACTCACAAAATACCCCCAAATAATACGATTAAATAACACACATAGAAAACACTCTTAGAACAAACAATCTCAAATTTTACCATGATCTCAAATTCACCTGGCAGGATTGTAAGGTAGACTTTTGTTCTGTGGTAGCACCAACTCCAGCCAATTAACAACCACCAGAAAGTACTACAATTGAAAGACTAGGACACCCAGAAGGGATTCAGATATGGGAGAATAGTAATAAACAAGGCCCTCACATGCTCTCCCTCGCTCACCCCTCCAGGCCTCCAATCTTCCAAACCACACCTCAAACCCATCTTATCACCCATCTCCTTCCTTTCCTGGCTTCCCTCAATAAGGAGACCTTAATATTTTAATACTTATCTTAAATAGTTATGATATGTATACTTGACCAATTGATTTGTTATTATTTATTTGTTGGTTTGTTAATTGGTAAATGTTCAATAATACATCACAAAATCACAAGCATTGTAATGTATTTAAAAAGTACCATCTTTTGTTTGTCATGTGAAATTCACCAATAAAAAGAAATATAAATGAAAAAACGAAAAAAAAAAATTAATTATCCATTTTTCCCTGCTAGTAAGTCACAATCTTCTTTGCCTGTGTCATTGGTTTAATCTTTTGTGTGTTCTAAAATACAAATGATAATCTATATTTATGACAGCTATATTTTTACTAATTACAGTACTTTATTATCTTTCTAATATTATTGTGTATAGAAAGTATTAAAACTAATTTAAAACTACCTTTATGTTGCATGTGTAAGCAGTATTCTGACATGAAATGACATAAGATATTGCTATTTACAATAGGTCCAATCCCTTCTTCAAGCTAGCCAATGTTACAGGTGTAAATATACAAAAATTGTGAAATCCCAACTATTCTGAAATGTAAATTATTATTATTATTTATTTATAAAGCGCCAAACAGATTTTGCAGCGCTGCCCATGGGTACAAGGATAAAAGTACAACGGAAAAACAATACAATAAAAGACAAAATTTTACAGACAAATACAGGGGGAATTGAGGGCCCTATTCCCTTGGGAACTCACAATCTATATGGGTAGGAAGATGGGAAACAGGAGGTGGGGATTGCAAAGGTGAGAATGATATTAGTGAGGAGATAGATGAGTGCAACTGTTATGTAACTGTTACGTAAGTGAAGTTAATTTGTTAATGAGTCGGGTGATAAGCTTCCCTAAACAAAAAGGTCTTTAGGGAACATTTAAAGGAGGAGAGGTTAGGGGAAAGTCTGACAGCTCGAGAAAGTGCGTCCCAGAGGTTTGGTACCGCACAAGAGAAGTCCTGTAGTCTAGCATGAGAGGAGATGATGGTAGAGGATGCAAGGAGTATATTTGTTGATGAGTGAGGACAGGTAGGGTGAGGCAACATTGGTGAGGGCTTTGTAGGTCAAGGTGAGAATTTTGAATTTAGCTCTGCTGTGAATGGGGAGCCAGTGAAGGGACTCACAGAGAGGTGCAGCAGAAACAGAGCATCAAGAGAGGTGGATTAGCCTGGCAGATGCATTTAGGATGGATTGAAGGGGAGAGAGGTGGAAGAGAGGGAGACCAGTTAGTAGGTTATTACAGTAGTCAAGTAAGGAAATTACCATGGAGTGGATTAGCTGTTTAGTAGTTTCAGCACTCAGAAACGGACAAATTTTAGAGATATTGCATAGGTGGTTGTGGCAGGATGAAGAGAGAAATTGGATGGGGGGAATAAAGGACAGATTTTAGTCAAGTGTGACTCCAAGGCAGCGGACTTGGGGTGATGGTAAGATAGTGGTGCCTCCAACAGTGATGGAAAAATTAGAAAATGGAGTAGAGTTGGAGGGGGGGATTAGAAGTAGTTTGATCTTGGACATGTTTATTTTTAGGTGGTGAGAGGCCATCCAGGAGGAAATGCCAGTCGCTGATGTGAGAATTGACAGAAGGAGAGAGTACAGGGGGGGGGGGGGGGGGGGAAGGTAGATCTGGATATCATCAGCATAGAGGTGATAGTTGAAGCCATAGCTGCTGATAAGTTTACCCAGTGAAGAAGTGTAAATAGAGAAGAGTAGAGGACCCAGGACAGAGCCTTGAGGTACTCCAACAGACAGAGGCAACAGAGAGGAGGAGTCACCAGCAAAAGAGATGGAGAAGGATCTGTTAGAGCAGCGGTCGCCAACCAGTGGTCCGTGGACCACTGGTGGTCCACGAGAAGATGTTGGTGGTCCTTGACACCATCAAGCAGGAATGAATCTCCTCTGATGGTGTCACCCCATCACGCCACAACTCCCTACAGTGCCTGGCTGGACATCAGTGAAAACAGAGGATTTAAATTACAATCTCCCTACGCACGTTGTGTAGTACTGCACAACTTGCGTAGCTAGATTGTATTTTTAACTCCTCCCGCCGCCGTTGCTTAGAGGAAGATGCTTCTATTCTAAAGACAGCAGAGACTGGTTTAGTCTTGGCTTGAAATAGTGGAATTAAAGTATATAAAAAAAGAAAATCTTAAAAAAAAATTCTCTTATATTTAATGTTTTTTCTTCCCTTTACCTGTCTCTTTGTATTAGTTTTCCTAATTCCTTCAGATGAACTTACATCACTGTTTGTCTTTCTCCCCTTCATCTTCTTTTTTTTATTAGATATTAATTATTTTTCATTCTAATAAATGTATTCAAAGTGAATTCCAGTAATTGCCATCCAGCAGATCAGCCATATCCCACCAGTATTATAGTAATTGCCAGTAACATTAGCCATGGTTAGCTCACATCCATATTGAGAACTTTCTGCTATAAACTTAACTTATGAAACCAATGTCTGTCCATGATCATCAGTAGTTTTGAATAATTCCTAACTGGGGAGGTAACTTGGAAGTCTTGTGGTCCTTTTAAACATAATTATTTTACATAATGTAAACTTAGCTATGGTTAGTAATGTAAAGTGTGTGTGTGTTTATATATATATATATATATATATATATATATATATATATATATATATATACATACATACATATACATATTATAGAGGTTTGTAATTTTCTAAAAAAAATCATGTTAGTGGTCCACGGGATTCAAAATTGTGAGTTTAGTGGTCCCTGAGGTCTGAAAGGTTGGCGACCCCTGTGTTAGAGAGATAAGAGTGAATCTAGGAGAGGGCAGTGTCACAGAGCCCAAGAGAGCTGAGAGTCTGTAGAAGAAGGGGATGGTAAACAGTGTCAAAGGCAGCAGAAAGGTCAAGTAAGATGAGTATAGAGTAGTATCCTTTGTTTTTAGCAGAAAGGAGATTCATAGTAACCTTGGGGAGGGCAGTCTCAGTTGAGTTTTTGGGAACGGGCGCAAGATTGCAGGGGGTTGAGCAATGAGTTGGTGGACAGGAAGAGGGTTAGGCGATTGAAAACTAGTTTTTCAAGGATTTTTTAAGCTAGCGGGAGCAGTGATACGGGGCGGTAGTTTGCAGGAGAGTTAGGGTCAAAGGAGGGCATTTGAGGATGGGGGTTCTTTTGCATCTTTGAAGGAGGCAGGGAATGAGCCGGTAGAAAGGAATAGGTTGAATATGTGAGTAAGAGTCGGAGTGAGGGTGGGAGACAGAGACAGAGATATGAAGAAATAGGGTCAAATGGGCAGGTAGTGATGTGTGTGGAAGACAATATGGAAGCCAATTCACTCTCAGTGATTGGGAGGAGGGTGCAGAGAGTGGCAGAGGGGGTGACTGGGAGCGAAGTTGGGAGATTGCAGGCTTGTGTTGGGGTGTTTCTTCTGATGGCAAGTGTTTTTATTGAAAAAGTAGTCAGCCAGGTCTTGAGCACTGAATGCAGATAAGGGGGGTGGTGCAGGTGGGTAGAGGAGAGAGTTGAAAATGGAGTAGAGACTTTTTGGGTTTGAGAAGTGAGTGGATATAAGAGAAGAGAAGAAGATTTGCTTAGCTAAGTGAAGGACAGAGGTGTAAGAGTAAAGCATTGACTAATAGTGCATGAAATCAGGTTCATAGTGGGATTTCCTCCAGGCATGTTCAGCAGTGCGGGAGCATTTTTGTAGGTGGCGTGTTTGCTGGGAATGACAGGGCTAGAGCTGACAACGTGGGACTTTGCAATAGACATGTGTACGGCTAAAAAATTTGGTTCGTTTTCGGTTCGGATCGATTCGGACTTTTCGAATTTCGTTTCGGATCGAATCGGATTCGGCAAAATTTGAATAAATTCGTTTCGGATTTATTCGGATCCGAATAAATTCGTTTCGGATTTATTCGGATTCGGCTGAATTCGGTTCTATTCCGTTCCGAAATTCGGTATGTTTTTAGTACACTAACACCCATTTAGTACACTAAGTCACTAACACCCATAAACTACCTATGAACCACTAAACCGAGGCCCCCCCACATCGCAAACCCTATAATAACATTATTTAACCCCTAATCTGCCGATCGGATATCGCAGCAACCTACATTATGGCTATTAACCCCTAATCTGCTGTCCCTAACACCGCCGACCCCTACATTATAGTTATTAACCCCTAATCTGCCCCCCCAACGTCGTCGCAATCTAACTACAAGTATTAACCCCTAATCTGCCGACCCGATATCGCCGCCACCTACATTATAACTATTAACCCCTAATCTGCTGTCCCTAACACCGCCGACCCCTACATTATAGTTATTAACCCCTAATCTGCCTCCCCCAACGTCGCCGCAATCTAACTACAAGTATTAACCCCTAATCTGCCGACCCGATATCGCCGCCGCCTACATTATAGCTATTAACCCCTAATCTGCTGTCCCTAACACCGCCGACCCCTACATTATAGTTATTAACCCCTAATCTGCCCCCCCCAACGTCGCCACAATCTAACTACAAGTATTAACCCCTAATCTGCCGACCCGATATCGCCGCCGCCTACATTATAGCTATTAACCCCTAATCTACTGTCCCTAACACCGCCGACCCCTACATTATAGTTATTAACCCCTAATCTGCCCCCCCCAACGTCGCCGCAATCAAACTACAAGTATTAACCCCTAATCTGCCGACCCGATATCGCCGCCTACATTATAGCTATTAACCCCTAATCTGCTGTCCCTAACACCGCCGACCCCTACATTATAGTTATTAACCCCTAATCTGCCCCCCCCAACGTCGCCGCAATCTAACTACAAGTATTAACCCCTAATCTGCCGACCCGATATCGCCGCCTACATTATAGCTATTAACCCCTAATCTGGTGTCCCTAACACCGCCGACCCCTACATTATAGTTATTAACCCCTAATCTGCCTCCCCCCAACATCGCAACAATCTAACTACAAGTATTAACCCCTAATCTGCCGACCGCAAATCGCCGCCACTATAATAAATGTATTAACCCCTAAACCGCCGCACTCCCGCCTCGCAAACACTATAATACATTTTATTAACCCTTAATCTGCCCTCCCTAACATCGCCGCCACCTACCTACAATTATTAACCCCTAATCTCCCGCCCCCAACGTCGCTGCTACTATAATAAGGTTATTAACCCCTAAACCTAAGTCTAACCCTAACACTAACACCCCCTAACTTAAATATAATTTAAATAAAACGAAATAAGTTTACTATAGTTAAATAAATGAATCCTATTTAAAACTAAAGACTTACCTGTAAAATAAACCCTAATATAGCTACAATATAACTAATAGTTACATTGTAGCTATTTTAGGATTTATTTTTATTTTACAGGCAACTTTGTATTTATTTTAACTAGGTACAATAGTTATTAAATAGTTAATAACTATTTAATAACTACCTAGCTAAAATAAATACAAATTTACCTGTAAAATAAATCCTAACCTAAGTTACAATTACACCTAACACTACACTATCATTAAATTAACTAAATAAATGAATCATATTTAAAACAAAATACTTACCTGTAAAATAAACTCTAAGATAGCTGCAATATAACTAATAGTTACATTGTAGCTATTTTAGCATTTATATTTATTTTACAGGCAACTTTGTATTTATTTTAACTAGGTACAAAAGCTATTAAATAGTTATTGACTAATTAATAGCTACCTAGTTAAAATAATTACAAAATGACCTGTAAAATAAATCCTAACCTAAGTTACAATTAAACCTAACACTACACTGTCATTAAATAAATTAACTACAAGTACCTACAATTATCTACAATTAAATAAACTAAAGTACAAAAACCCCCCACTAAATTACAAAAAAAAAAAACACTAAATTACAAAAAATAAAAAAATATTACAAGAATTTTAAACTAATTACACCTAATCTAAGCCCCCTAATAAAATAAGAAAGCCCCCCAAAATAAAAAAATGCCCTACCCTATACTAAATTACAAAAGTTAACAGCTCTATTACCTTACCAGACCTGAACAGGGCCCTTTGCGGGGCATGCCCCAAAGAAAACAGCTCTTTTGCCTGTAAAAAAAAACACAATCCCCCCCCCACATTACAACCCACCACCCACATACCCCTACTCTAACCCAAACCCCCCTTAAATAAACCTAACACTACCCCCCTGAAGATCTCCCTACCTTGAGTCATGTTCACCCAGCCGGGCCGAAGTCTTCATCCGATGGGGCAGAAGAGGACATCCAGACCGGCAGAAGTCTTCATCCAAGTGGGGCAAGAAGAGGTCTTCCATCCATCATACAAGTACCAAAATACAAACAAACACTAAATTACCAAAAATAATAAAATATTACAAGAATTTTAAACTAATTACACCTAATCTAAGCCCCCTACTAGCTATTAATATAGCTACAATATAACTAATAGTTACATTGTAGCTATTTTAGGATTTATATTTATTTTACAGGCAACTTTGTATTTATTTTAACTAGGTACAATAGCTATTAAATAGTTAATAACTATTTAATAACTACCTAGCTAAAATAAATACAAATTTACCTGTAAAATAAATCATAACCTAAGTTACAATTACACCTAACACTACACTATCATTAAATTAACTAAATAAATGAATCCTATATAAAACTAAAGACTTACCTGTAAAATAAACCCTAATATAGCTGCAATATAACTAATAGTTACATTGTAGCTATTTTAGCATTTATATTTATTGTACAGGCAACTTTGTATTTATTTTAACTAGGTTCAATAGCTATTAAATAGATATTGACTATTTAATAGCTACCTAGTTAAAATAATTACAAAATTACCTGTAAAATAAATCCTAACCAAAGTTACAATTAAACCTAACACTACACTATCATTAAATAAATTAACTACAAGTACCTACAATTAAATACAATTAAAACAACTAAACTAAAGTACAAAAACCCCCCCACTAAATTACAAAAAATAAAAAAATATTACAAGAATTTTAAACTAATTACACCTAATCTAAGCCCCCTAATAAAATAACAAAGCCCCCCAAAATAAAAAAAAATGCCCTACCCTATACTAAATTACAAAAGTTAACAGCTCTATTACCTTACCAGCCCTGAACAGGGCCTTTTGGGGGGCATGCCCCAAAGAAAACAGCTCTTTTGCCTGTAAAAAAAAACACAATACCCCCCCCCCCCACATTACAACCCACCACCCACATACCCCTACTCTAACCCAAACCCCCCTTAAATAAACCTAACACTACCCCCCTGAAGATCTCCCTACCTTGAGTCGTGTTCACCCAGCCGGGCCGAAGTCTTCATCCTATGGGGCAGAAGAGGACATCCAGACCGGCAGAATTCTTCATCCAAGCGGGGCAAGAAGAGTTCTTCCATCCATCAAAAAAGTACAAAAAAACAAACAAACACTAAATTAGCAAGAATAATAAAATATTACAATAATTTTAAACTAATTACACCTAATCTAAGCCCCCTACTAGCTATTAATATAGCTTCAATATAACTAATAGTTACATTGTAGCTATTTTAGGATTTATATTTATTTTACAGGCAACTTTGTATTTATTTTAACTAGGTACAATAGCTATTAAATAGTTAATAACTATTTAATAACTACCTAGCTAAAATAAATACAAATTTACCTGTAAAATAAACCCTAACCTAAGTTACAATTACACCTAACACTACACTGTCATTAAATTAACTAAATAAATTAATCCTATATAAAACTAAATACTTACCTGTAAAATAAACCCTAATATAGCTACAATATAACTAATAGTTACATTGTAGCTATTTTAGCATTTATATTTATTGTACAGGCAACTTTGTATTTATTTTAACTAGGTACAATAGCTATTAAATAGTTAATAACTATTTAATAACTACCTAGCTAAAATAAATACAAATTTACCTGTAAAATAAATCCTAACCTAAGTTACAATTACACCTAACACTACACTGTCATTAAATTAACTAAATAAATGAATCCTATATAAAACTAAAGACTTACCTGTAAAATAAACCCTAATATAGCTACAATATAACTAATAGTTACATTGTAGCTATTTTAGCATTTATATTTATTTTACAGGCAACTTTGTATTTATTTTAACTAGGTACAATAGCTATTAAATAGATATTTACTGTTTAATAGCTACCTAGTTAAAATAATTACAAAATTACCTGTAAAATAAATCCTAACCTAAGTTACTATTAAACCTAACACTACACTATCATTAAATAAATTAACTACAAGTACCTACAATTAAATACAATGAAATAAACTAAACTAAAGTACAAAAAAAACAAACACTAAATTACAAAAAATAAAAAAAATTACAAGAATTTTAAACTAATTACACCTAATCTAAGCCCCCTAATAAAATAACAAAGCCCCCCAAAATAAAAAAATGCCCTACCCTATACTAAATTACAAAAGTAATCAGCTCTATTACCTTACCAGCCCTGAACAGGGCCTTTTGCGGGGCATGCCCCAAAGAAAACAGCTCTTTTGCCTGTAAAAAAAACACAATACCCCCCCCACATTACAACCCACCACCCACATACCCCTACTCTAACCCAAACCCCCCTTAAATAAACCTAACACTACCCCCCTGAAGATCTCTCTACCGTGTCTTCACCCAGCGGGCCGAAGTCTTCATCCGATCGGGCAGAAGAGGACATCCAGACCGGCAGAAGTCTTCATCCAAACGGGGCAAGAAGATGTCTTCCATCCATCAGAAGTCTTGATCCAGGCGGCATCTTCTCTGTTCATCCATCCGGAGCGGAGCGGCAGCATCCTGAAGACATCCCACGCAGAGCATCCTCTTCTTTCTTGATCCGACGACTAGGTGACTGTACCTTTAAGTGACGTCATCCAAGATGGCGTCCCTTGAATTCCGATTGGCTGATAGGATTCTATCAGCCAATCGGAATTAAGGTAGGAAAAATCTGATTGGCTGATTCAATCAGCCAATCAGATTCAAGTTCAATCCGATTGGCTGATCCAATCAGCCAATCAGATTGAGCTCGCATTCTATTGGCTGATCGGAACATCCAATAGAATGCGAGGTCAATCTGATTGGCTGATCCCATCAGCCAATCGGATTGAACTTGAATCTGATTGGCTGATTGAATCAGCCAATCAGATTTTTCCTACCTTAATTCCGATTGGCTGATAGAATCCTATCAGCCAATCGGAATTCAAGGAACGCCATCTTGGATGACGTCACTTAAAGGTACAGTCACCTAGTCGTCGGATCAAGAAAGAAGAGGATGCTCTGCATGGGATGTCTTCAGGATGCTGCCGCTCCGCTCCGGATGGATGAACAGAGAAGATGCCGCCTGGATCAAGACTTCTGATGGATGGAAGACCTCTTCTTGCCCCGCTTGGATGAAGACTTCTGCCGGTCTGGATGTCCTCTTCTGCCCGATCGGATGAAGACTTCGGCCCACTGGGTGAAGACACGGTAGAGAGATCTTCAGGGGGGTAGTGTTAGGTTTATTTAAGGGGGGTTTGGGTTAGAGTAGGGGTATGTGGGTGGTGGGTTGTAATGTGGGGGGGGGGTATTGTGTTTTTTTTTACAGGCAAAAGAGCTGTTTTCTTTGGGGCATGCCCCGCAAAAGGCCCTGTTCAGGGCTGGTAAGGTAATAGAGCTGATTACTTTTGTAATTTAGTATAGGGTAGGGCATTTTTTTATTTTGGGGGGCTTTGTTATTTTATTAGGGGGCTTAGATTAGGTGTAATTAGTTTAAAATTCTTGTAATTTTTTTATTTTTTGTAATTTAGTGTTTGTTTTTTTTGTACTTTAGTTTAGTTTATTTCATTGTATTTAATTGTAGGTACTTGTAGTTAATTTATTTAATGATAGTGTAGTGTTAGGTTTAATAGTAACTTAGGTTAGGATTTATTTTACAGGTAATTTTGTAATTATTTTAACTAGGTAGCTATTAAACAGTAAATATCTATTTAATAGCTATTGTACCTAGTTAAAATAAATACAAAGTTGCCTGTAAAATAAATATAAATGCTAAAATAGCTACAATGTAACTATTAGTTATATTGTAGCTATATTAGGGTTTATTTTACAGGTAAGTATTTAGTTTTATATAGGATTAATTTATTTAGTTAATTTAATGACAGTGTAGTGTTAGGTGTAATTGTAACTTAGGTTAGGGTTTATTTTACAGGTAAATTTGTATTTATTTTAGCTAGGTAGTTATTAAATAGTTATTAACTATTTAATAGCTATTGTACCTAGTTAAAATAAATACAAAGTTGCCTGTAAAATAAATATAAATCCTAAAATAGCTACAATGTAACTATTAGTTATATTGAAGCTATATTAATAGCTAGTAGGGGGCTTAGATTAGGTGTAATTAGTTTAAAATTATTGTAATATTTTATTATTCTTGCTAATTTAGTGTTTGTTTGTTTTTTTGTACTTTTCTGATGGATGGAAGACCTCTTCTTGCCCCGCTTGGATGAAGACTTCTGCCGGTCTGGATGTCCTCTTCTGCCCCATCGGATGAAGACTTCGGCCCGGCTGGGTGAACACGACTCAAGGTAGGGAGATCTTCAGGGGGGTAGTGTTAGGTTTATTTAAGGGGGGTTTGGGTTAGAGTAGGGGTATGTGGGTGGTGGGTTGTAATGAGGAGGGGGGGGGGTATTGTGCTTTTTTTTTACAGGCAAAAGAGCTGTTTTCTTTGGGGCATGCCCCGCAAAAGGCCCTGTTCAGGGCTGGTAAGGTAATAGAGCTGTTAACTTTTGTAATTTAGTATAGGGTAGGGCATTTTTTTTATTTTTGGGGGCTTTGTTATTTTATTAGGGGGCTTAGATTAGGTGTAATTAGTTTAAAATTCTTGTAATATTTTTTTATTTTTTGTAATTTAGTGGGGGGGGGTTGTACTTTAGTTTAGTTTTTTTAATTGTATTTAATTGTAGGTACTTGTAGTTAATTTATTTAATGATAGTGTAGTGTTAGGTTTAATTGTAACTTAGGTTATGATTTATTTTACAGGTAATTTTGTAATTATTTTAACTAGGTAGCTATTAAATAGTCAATATCTATTTAATAGCTATTGAACCTAGTTAAAATGAATACAAAGTTGCCTGTACAATAAATATAAATGCTAAAATAGCTACAATGTAACTATTAGTTATATTGCAGCTATATTAGGGTTTATTTTACAGGTAAGTCTTTAGTTTTATATAGGATTCATTTATTTAGTTAATTTAATGATAGTGTAGTGTTAGGTGTAATTGTAACTTAGGTTATGATTTATTTTACAGGTAAATTTGTATTTATTTTAGCTAGGTAGTTATTAAATAGTTATTAACTATTTAATAACTATTGTACCTAGTTAAAATAAATACAAAGTTGCCTGTAAAATACATATAAATCCTAAAATAGCTACAATGTAACTATTAGTTATATTGAAGCTATATTAATAGCTAGTAGGGGGCTTAGATTAGGTGTAATTAGTTTAAAATTATTGTAATATTTTATTATTTTTGGTAATTTAGTGTTTGTTTGTATTTTGGTACTTGTATGATGGATGGAAGACCTCTTCTTGCCCCGCTTGGATGAAGACTTCTGCCGGTCTGGATGTACTCTTCTGCCCCATCGGATGAAGACTTCGGCCCGGCTGGGTGAACACGACTCAAGGTAGGGAGATCTTCAGGGGGGTAGTGTTAGGTTTATTTAAGGGGGGTTTGGGTTAGAGTAGGGGTATGTGGGTGGTGGGTTGTAATGTGGGGGGGGGAATTGTGTTTTTTTTTTACAGGCAAAAGAGCTGTTTTCTTTGGGGCATGCCCCGCAAAGGGCCCTGTTCAGGGCTGGTAAGGTAATAGAGCTGTTAACTTTTGTAATTTAGTATAGGATAGGGCATTTTTTTTTATTTTGGGGGGCTTTGTTATTTTATTATGGGGCTTAGATTAGGTGTAATTAGTTTAAAATTCTTGTAATATTTTTTTATTTTTTGTAATTTAGTGGTTTTTTATTTTTTGTAATTTAGTGGGGGGGTTTTGTACTTTAGGTTATTTAATTGTAGATAATTGTAGGTACTTGTAGTTAATTTATTTAATGATAGTGTAGTGTTAGGTTTTATTGTAACTTAGGTTAGGATTTATTTTACAGGTAATTTTGTAATTATTTTAACTAGGTAGCTATTAATTAGTCAATAACTATTTAATAGCTATTGTACCTAGTTAAAATAAATACAAAGTTGCCTGTAAAATAAATATAAATGCTAAAATAGCTACAATGTAAGTATTAGTTATATTGCAGCTATATTAGGGTTTATTTTACAGGTAAGTATTTAGTTTTAAATTTGAGTCATTTATTTAATTAATTAAATGATAGTGTAGTGTTAGGTGTAATTGTAACTTAGGTTAGGATTTATTTTACAGGTAAATTTGTATTTATTTTAGCTAGGTAGTTATTAAATAGTTATTAACTATTTAATAACTATTGTACCTAGTTAAAATAAATACAAAGTTGCCTGTAAAATAAAAATAAATCCTAAAATAGCTACAATGTAACTATTAGTTATATTGCAGCTATCTTAGGGTTTATTTTACAGGTAAGTCTTTAGTTTTAAATAGGATTCATTTATTTAACTATAGTAAATTTATTTCGTTTTATTTAAATTATATTTAAGTTAGGGGGTGTTAGTGTTAGGGTTAGACTTAGGTTTAGGGGTTAATAACCTTATTATAGTAGCGGCGACGTTGGGGGCGGGAGATTAGGGGTTAATAATTGTAGGTAGGTGGCGGCGATGTTAGGTAGGGCAGATTAGGGGTTAATAAAATTTATTATAGTGTTTGCGAGGCGGGAGTGCGGCGGTTTAGGGGTTAATACATTTATTATAGTTGCGGCGATTTGCGGTCGGCAGATTAGGGGTTAATACTTGTAGTTAGATTGTGGCGACGTTGGGGGGGGCAGATTAGGGGTTAATAACTATAATGTAGGGGTCGGCGGTGTTAGGGACAGCAGATTAGGGGTTAATAGCTATAATGTAGGCGGCGGCGATATCGGGTCGGCAGATTAGGGGTTAATACTTGTAGTTAGATTGCGGCGACGTTGGGGGGGGCAGATTAGGGGTTAATAACTATAATGTAGGGGTCGGCGGTGTTAGGGACAGCAGATTAGGTGTTAATAGCTATAATGTAGGCGGCGGCGATATTCGGTCGGCAGATTAGGGGTTAATACTTGTAGTTAGATTGCGGCGACGTTGGGGGAGGCAGATTAGGGGTTAATAACTATAATGTAGGGGTCGGCGGTGTTAGGGACAGCAGATTAGGGGTTAATAGTTATAATGTAGGTGGCGGCGATATCGGGTCGGCAGATTAGGGGTAAATACTTGTAGTTAGATTGCGGCGACGTTGGGGGGGGCAGATTAGGGGTTAATAACTATAATGTAGGGGTTGGCGGTGTTAGGGACAGCAGATTAGAGGTTAATAGTTATAATGTAGGTGGCGGCGATATTCGGTCGGCAGATTAGGGGTTAATAAAATAATGCAGGTGTCAGCGATAGCGGGGGCGGCAGATTAGGGGTTAATAAGTGTTAGATTAGGGGTGTTTAGAGACTCGGGGTACATGTTAGGGTGTTAGGTGCAGACTTAGTGTTTCCCCATAGGAAACAATGGGGCTGCGGTGTTATTTTTTTTTCAGCCGAAACTCCCATTGTTTCCTATGGGGAAATGCCGAATTTTAACGAGCTAATTCGGATTTATTCGGAGATACGGCAGCTATTTCGGATTCATTCGGTAGATTCGGAAGTATTTTAATTCGGAAATCCGAATCGATCCGAATCTCCGAATTTACCGAATTTACCGAATTTCCGAATTAATCCGAAACGAACCGCACATGTCTACTTTGCAAGTTGGGGCTGAGCGAGAGTGTCAAGTGCAGAGGAGAGAGTATTGTTATAGTGGGTTATAGCAAGGTCAGGGCAGGATATTGTGCAAGTGTGGGGTAGATGTATTTGACTAAGGTTAGAGGGTCCACAGTGTGCAGATTTCTACAGGTGTGGTGGCAAGGGGAAGAAGTATGTTTAGCCTCTATATTAAGAATAAAGGTGAGCAGATGGTGGTCTGAGATGGGAAATGGGCGACAGGCAACATCAGAGAAAGAGCAGAGATAGGAGAATACCAAATCAATAGAGTGTCCATCGCGGTGGGTAGGGAATAGGGTAGATTGCGAGAGGCCGAAGGAGTTAGTGAGTGAGAGAAGTTTAGAGGCAGCAGGGGCAGATGGGTTGTCAATGGGAATGTTGAAGTCCCCCAGAAGTAGGTGTATTTGTAGAGAGAAAGTAAGGAAGCCAGGCAGAAAAGTTGTCAAGGAATTGGGAGGTTGGTCCAGGGGGGCGATAGATAACTGCCACTCTGAGAGAGAGAGCAAGAGAGAGAGGGAGAGAGAGAGGGGAGAACAGGCAAATGCAGTGGACTTCAAAGGAAGAAAAGGAGAGGGATAGAAATGGAGATAGGTACTGATAGGAGCAGGAGGGGGGAGTAAGATGCCAACACTGCCACCATGTCTCTCACCTGGCCTAGGCGTGTGGCTAAAGTGAAGACCACCATGTGTGAGAGAAGCAATGGAAGCAGTGTCAGAGGAAGATAGCCAGGTTTCAGTAATTGCTAAAAGGTTGAAAGCGTTGGAAACAAACAGGTCGTGAACAGTTGTAAGTTTGTTACAGACAGAGTGAGCATTCTAGAGGGCACAAGAAAAGAGAGGGGCTAAAGTGAAGACCACCATGTGTGAGAGAAGCAATGGAAGCAGTGTCAGAGGAAGATAGCCAGGTTTCAGTAATTGCTAAAAGGTTGAAAGCGTTGGAAACAAACAGGTCGTGAACAGTTGTAAGTTTGTTACAGACAGAGTGAGCATTCTAGAGGGCACAAGAAAAGAGAGGGGATAATCACTGTGTGTTAATGGAGATGAGAATTTTAGTATTGCGTGACCTAGAGTTTTTGCAGTGGGAGACTGAGCGAGCGTATAAAAATGTGGTGATTGATGCAGGGCCAGGGTTAGGAGAGACGTCACCAGCAGCAAGCAGTAGCAGCAGTAAGAGTAACAGAAGGTGAGAGTGAGACTTGTAGGAGCGTGTATGATTAGAAACAGGAGAGTTCGAGGGGGAAGTGTTTCTAAGGAGACAGAGTAGTTCATGAGAGGACAGCTTAGGGGATGAGAGAAGGGAGGGTGAGATATGGATAGTGTGGGGGTTGTTATTGTTATAGCAACATGCAGTGAGTTTTAGGAGAAGGGCAGACAGAAAAAACAGAAAAGACATTGAGAGCATTGTGCAGGTGTGTAGTTAGTAAGTTTATTGGGACTGTAGTTTCCACCTCCAGTGATTAACTCTGCCACTTGTAACAAAGAGCCACTTAGAATCAGAGAGCCACAGCTCAAGTGAGCCTGTGGCTGCTGTATGTAGCAGTGAGTGTCATTAACTCATTCTATGAAGCTGGTTACAAGCAGTCTAGCTATCCAGACAGGAGTTACACACTTGCAAATTAGAGTGGGGGAGGGGGATGGCAGGATGCATTAAAGATATACAGAGTATCTGATAAGATGGTTACAGGTAGACAAAATGGAGACAGTGGAAATGGTTACCAGAGAATTCTAGAAGAAATTAAAGGGATGTGTAACAGCAGCCAGGGAGACACAAGCAGGGAGACATATCAGACAATTCTAGCAGAAATTAAAGGGACGTGTACAGTGTAAAAACAAAAATTAGCACAAGGATAAATCTAAATAGTCCAATACAAATTAAAAAAAAAACAGGATTAAAGATCATGCAAGTGGATATTTCTATAATTTTTTTTTATCTAGGTTGATTAGAGGATTTGTCTAAACATGGTATCAGGCTGTTGGGTAGTCAACATCATTTATTGAGACTTCAGAATGAGATTTACTTCAAAGTCTTATCAAAATAGGTTTTCTTTATTTCCCAAGTGACCTGTGAGAAGATGAAGCCTTCATGTATAATTCAGAATTTTCTAACAAATCAAATGGCCATTCCAATCACAATGGATAAAAAGGTCAGGAGGTTTAATCCTCACTGTTTATTGTTTAAAAGGAAGAATAGTAATTTGATTGTACCGTTCTATAGCCTAAAAACTTCAGCAAAGGCTTTTTTAAACTATTTTATGTAAAATAATAATAATAATAGTTTAGTATATTTTATTGTTATCATTTAGTTTAAATGCTAGAACATCTTGCTTTATATACGCCTAGATTACGAGTCTTGCGTTAGCCTTAAAAAAGCAGCGTTGAGAGGTGCCAACGCTGCTTTTTAACACCCGCTGGTATTACAAGTCTGGCAGGTACAGGTGTACCACTCACTTTTTTTCCGCGACTCAAGCATACCGCAAATCCACTTATGTCAATTGCGTATCCTATCTATTTAATGGGATTTGCCTAATGCCAGTATTACGAGTCTTGGAAAAAGTGAGCGGTACACCCTCTCCTGTCAAGACTCCTACCGCATTTAAAAGTCAGTAGTTAAGAGTTTTATGGGCTAACGCCGTAACATAAAACTCTTAGCTAAAGTGCTAAAAAGTACACTAACACCCATAAACTACCTATTAACCCCTAAACCGAGCCCCCCCCCACATCGCAAACACTTAAATAAATTTTTAACCACTAATCTGCCGACCGGACATCGCCGCTACTTCAATAAATATATTAACCCCTAAAACGCTGCACTCCCGCCTCTCAAACGACGACACCTACCTACATTTATAAACCCCTAATCTGCCGCCCCAATGTCGCAGCAACTATATTAAATTTATTAACCCCAAAATCTAAGTCTAACCCTAAACCTAACACCCCCTAACTTAAATATAATTTAAATAAATCGAAATAAAATTGCTACAATTAAATAAATGATTCCTATTTAAAACTAAATATTTACCTATAAAATAAACCCTAAAATAGCAACAATATAACTAATAGTTACATTGTAGCTAGCTTAGGGTTTATTTTTATTTTACAGGCAACTTTGTATTTATTTTAACTAGGTACAATAGTTATTAAATAGTTATTAACTATTTAATAACTTCCTAGTTAAAATAAATACAAATATAGCTGTAAAATAAATCCTAACCTACTTTACAATTACACCTAACACTACACTTTAATTATATTAATTACCTAAATTAACTACAATTAATTACAAGTAAATTAAATAAACTAAAGTACGGAAAAAAAAATACAGAAAATAATAAAATAATTAAAAAAATTTAAAACTAATTACACCTAATCTAATCTCACTAATAAAATAAAAAAGCCCCCCAAAATAAAAAAAATCCCTACCCTATACTAAATTACAAATAACCCTTAAAAGGGCCTTTTGCTGGGCATTGCCCCAAAGTAATCAGCTCTTTTACCTGTAAAAAAAAAATACAATACCCCCCCAACATTACAACCCACCACCCACACACCCAACCCTACTCTAAAACCCACCAATCCCCCCTTAATAAAACCTAACACAAACCCCTTGAAGATCACCCTACCTTGAGACGTCTTCACCCAATCAGGCAGAAGTGGTCCTCCAGACAGCCAGAAGTCTTCATCCGATCCAGGCAGAAGAGGAGCTCCAGACGGGCAGAAGTTTTCATCCAGGCGGCATCTTCTATCTTCTTCTTGTTTCTATTCTTCAGAGGAGCCATGCAAATTGCTATGAACTTAAAGGGGCAGTCAACTCCAGAATTTTTGTTGTTTAAAAATATATAATCCCTTTATTTACCATTCCCCAGCTTTGCTTAACCAACGCAGTTATAATAATACACGTTTTACCTCTGTGATTACCTTATATCTAAGCCTCTGCAAACTGCCCCCTTAGTTCAATTATTTTTACTGACTTGTATTTTAGACAATCAGTGCTGACTCCTAGGTAACCTCACATGCGTGAGCTCAATGTTATCTATATGGCACACATGAACGAACGTCCTCTAGTGGTGAAAATTTGTCAAAATGCATTCAGATTAGAGGCGGCCTTCAAGGTCTAAGAAATAAGCATATGAAACTCCTAGGTTTAGCTTTCAACTAAGAATACCAAAAGAAAAAAGCAAAATTGGTGATAAAATTAGAAAGTTGTTTAAAATAACATGCCCTATCTGACTAATTTCAATTAGTTAATGAGACATTAAGCACATATTTATTTTGTGTATAAAATGATGATTTGCCCCATGTTCCCCACAAAACAGAATATGTAAACCTAGGTGTTTCAAAATGCTACCGAATGTATAAACCAGCTATTTGCAGTATGTGTGGGTTACAGCTTCTTGGCCTTTCAGAGAGTGAGGGATGAACATATTTTTACACAAAAGCAATAGGAGTTTATTGCCCTTTGAAATGACTATTAGAACATTTTCCCAGTGATTTTGTGGCATGTGTAATTCAGCAATAATATTGGCAGCTGTACTCCATAAAAAAAAGAAGAAAAAATAATGTTTTTCATACATTTTGTACTTTAAAAGTCTTGACCTCTTGAAAGGATATTTGAAAGGAAATTGCATGTTTTTTTCTCTATTTTTTATTTAGAATTACTCAAAATCTAAAGAAATTATGAATTGAATGAATCATGGCTTAAGATTAAAGGGACATTAAACACTTCAAGATATTAATATATATTGTTTAATTACATGTAGTAAAACAACTTTGCAATATACATTAATTGTTTATTTTGTTCTCCTTTCCTGTAATTTAATTCTGAATATTGTTGGCTTTCCAATTCATGTTAAGCATGGAAGTGCAGACACAGCTTTATTCCACACAGTCATTGGTTGCTCACTCTAGTAAGTCATTTATAACCATTCCTAATTGGCCTCATAAGAAAAGGTAACTTAAGTTACAATATGGCGGCACCCACTGCTTTATGGACATTAACTATACCCTTATTTTTTCTATATTTAAACAACTAATATCATTTTTAAAATACATGTACAAATTGTTTTAAGACTAATCTTTGCTCTGAATACCTCATTTAAGCAATGATTTATTTAGGGCCATATTACGATGGGAGCACAAACATTTGCATGTGAGCGATCAGTGGTTTATCACAGGTGTTTGCAATCATTATTATTATATACAACCCCAATTCCGAAAAAGTTGGGACAGTATAGAAAATGCAAAAAAACAAACAAAAAGAGTTATTTGAAAATTCAGTTCACCCTGTACTATATTGAAAACACATTATCGACACATAATTTGATGTTTTACTTTGTGAATTGAATGTATTTTTGAAAATATACACTCATTTCAAATCTGATGACTGCAACACACTTAAAAAAAGTTGACTGCTTAACACAGTGTAACATCACCTTTCCTTTTAATAACACCTATTAAGCATTTGGGCACTAAAGACACCCAATGACTAAGTTAAGCAAGCAGAATTTTTCCCCATTCATCCATTATGCATTTCTTCAGCAGCGCTGTTGTCTTATTTTGAGCTTTATAATGTGCCACACATTCTAAGAGACAGATCAGGACTGCAGGCAGGTCATTATAGCACTCTCTGCTTTTGCAACCATGTGCTTGTAATCCAGGCAGAATGTGGTTTGGCGTTGTCCTGCTGGAAAATGCAGGGATGTCCCATGGCAGCATATGTTGCTCCAAATGTATACATATATCTTTCTGTATTAATGGTGCCCTCACAGATGTTCAAGTTACCCATGCCATGGGCACTGACACACCCCCATACCATGACAGATGCTGACTTTTGGACCTGATGCTGATAACAACTTGAATGGTCCTTTTCCACTTTAGTCTGGAGAACATGACGACTGTTTTTCCCAAAAACTATTTGAAATGTTGACTCGTCATACCACAAAACATAATTCCACTGTGCTACTGTCCATCTCATGTAAGACCGAGCCCAGAGAAGTCGGCAGCGCTTCTGGACAATGTTGATGTATGGCTTCTACTTTGCATAGTAAAGCCTTAACTTGAACCTGTAGATGCAGCGGTGAATGGTGTTGACTGACAAAGGTTTACCAAAGTATTTCCGAACCTACAGTATGTCAGGATATTCATTACAGACTCATGATGGTTTTTGAGACAGTGAAGTCTGATGGATCAGAAATCACTCTCATTCTGAAGTAGTTTTCGGCCTTGCCCTTTACGCACCGAGATTTGACCAGATTCCTTGAATCTTTTTATTATATTGTGCATTGTAGAAGGTGAAATGCCCAAAATTCTACTGATTTTTCTTTGAGGAATGTTGTTCTCAAAGTGTTGGATTATTCGTTGACGCATCTGTTTGCAGATTGGCGAGCCTCAACCCATCCTTGCTCTTGAAGGACTAGGCCATTTTTGGAAGCTCCTTATATACTATGATTACACGATTGCCTCACCTGTTTCACATAACCTTCTTGTCACATCACTGTTAGTCCTAAATTGCCCCTGTCGCATCTTTTTTGGAATGTGTTGCAGTCATCAGATTTGAAATTAGTGTATATTTTCAAAAATATCTTAAATTCACAAAATAAAACATCAAATAATGTGTTAATAGTGTCTTTTCAATATAGTACAGGGTGAAATTAATTTTCAAATGACTATTTTTTTATTTTTTTTTTAATTTTCCATACAGTCCCAACTTTTTCGGAATTGGGGTTGTAAGTGCTTTGGAGACCTTTGCAGTTAAATAGATGAAAACATGTAAAATCAGTTTTAATATAGTATTATAGGGCACCATGTACTAAGCAGTCAATTTATCCAACATTGTAGACGCAGATGAACTTGCTTTAACTCGCAGAAAGCAAAATGATGTTCGCTGGCACTATGTACTAAAAAAACATTCTGAAATAGTCACGTCTAGTCCGCCGCAAGCAGTGGCGGGTGATTGATAAATTTGATGCCTCGTTTGCCGCGACTAATCTAATGTACTAAAATGTCTGGAGATGGAGAATTGTATGGCCAATTATTAACACGTGACCTGCAAGGTGTCACAAATGTCATAGTAGTTGCAGGAATAGAAATCAACAACTATAAAAGGGCAACATTACTAAAAAACTTTATATTGTTCAAAATTTTTTGGAACATTTCATTCCCTGCGTTCTTTTTGTCAAATTCAAATTAGAATATTGATATGACTTCATCTGGATCTGAGTCCCAGACTTCTAAATCAAAGAATCCATACTTTTCGCATCAACAAAACATTGTTTTGATAGATATGATTATCAAATCATATGACTACTTATTCGGATGTCATGTAAGACAGACCAATTTTGAAAGACAAAAGATGATCCGGCAACGAATAAGCGATGCAGTTAGTGCACAGTGTCCTGGAAAAAATAAGTTGCACGGATTAAAAAACGTTATAATAACATCAAACGTTTCGCCAAAGCTAAATTTACCAAAGAAAAAAATTCTGCACGTGCTACCGAAGGTGGATTACGATATGTCATGGACTTAAATGACTACGAACAGAAGCTTGATCAGCGGCTAGGGTCTGAGATCATTACTGGCATAACGGACGACTGTGACAGCAATTTGAGAGGTAAATGTATAACTTACAAATTGACGCAAAATTAATTTAAACAATCAATCGTTGAACGTATCAAATATTAGTTATGATTATTTACATTATTTGTCAAAATATAAATACATTTGCGGCCTACGTATGTTACGTCGCACATAGGCCTAATTTACTTTTATTCATATATTAAATCACGCAATATCAATAATTTTGCATAGTGATTGATTTATTAAATATATATAAATGAAAGCGACTTTGAAGTTCACTTTTATTCTATAATAAGCTTGGTTATCTATTTATCCCTTGTATAACAGTATGACGCGAATACCTGCAATAAGTTTTAACTATATTATCTACAGTATTGTTCCTGTGTACAGAAGTGTATTATGTTTTACATTATTGTCAATTTTACTGTTTGGATTTACTATCAAATTTGTATATCTATGTTTAAAAAAATAGATAATACCCTTGGTAGCCATCCCTCACTTATTCCTAACAAACACTGTTATATTAAAATATTTTCTGATCCAATTATATTAACTTTATCTACCCATTTTTTTTTATTTTAACAATTAAATTAACTATCTTTTTGCATTTTAAAATTGTTTGTCCAACATTAGAAATATATACTCTTGCGTTATCACTATGTTATCTATATTATACAAAAGAACTTGCTCTTTGTGAAAATATATAAAAAAACTATTTGAAAAGAGACTTTTTTAATTGGATAGTCAAGTCCAAAAAAAAATGTAATGTTTCAAATAGGGCATGCAATTTGAATAAACTTTCAAATTTACTTTTCTTAAGAATTTTGCTTTGTTCTCTTGGTATTGTTATTTGAAATCTTAACCAAGGAAGTCTAATATGATCATATATAAGCCCTTGAAGGCCGCATGCTATCATTTTCTTTTTAATTTCCATTGCTATATAGGGAGACCTAGTTAATGTAAGCCATATAGATAACATTGTGATCACAAAATGGCTTTTGTCAGACATTGCACTAATTTGCTCAAATGAAAGTCAATAGATAATAAATAAATTGACGTGTGATCATGGTGATTACAGAAGATGCTTAGATACAAGGTAATCACAGAGTTAAATGCAGAATGGTAAATAAAGGTTTTATCTATCTTTTTAAAATAAAAAAAATCTGTTGTTTACAGTCACTTTAAGTGGATTACTAACAAGACTATTTTTAATATTATTTTTACAGGTACAGCTCCAGCACAACCTCAGCCCAGGAGGACTACTGAAGAAACACCGACATCCATTATATCACGAGGATCAACAGCTGTTTCTAGACCCTCAACAAGTACTGCTCATGGTCAATTTATAAGCAGGGCCGGACTGGGGAAAAAAAGCAGCCCTGGAATTGTCTGTAGAACAATATATATGTAATTATTTACAGACATATATACACATATACACATGCCCACCACCTCTGCCATCTCATAACAGGTATATTTTTCACAAAAGAGGGCTGCAAAATATATCAAACAATGTAAATAATGTCCCTTTGCTTTTCTCAAAGTTACTGAGCACAATATATCAATCAATAGAGTACCGGCACCTTCTTTTTGAGTACTGGCACCTTTTCTTTTACACACTGTAAACACACTCATACACACTAGCTTCCCCAGACACATCACATACACACTGTAAAACACACTCACACAGCCATTATCACACCACACACACTCATACACACTGTAAAACACACTCACACACACTGTAAAACACACTCACACAGCCATTATCACACCAAACACACACTCATACACACTGTAAAACACACTCATACACACTAGCTTCCCCAGACACATCACATACACACTGTAAAACACACTCACACAGCCATTATCACACCACACACACTCATACACACTGTAAAACACACTCACACACACTGTAAAACACACTCACACAGCCATTATCACACCAAACACACACTCATACACACTGTAAAACACACTCATACACACTAGCTTCCCCAGACACATCACATACACACTGTAAAACACACTCACACAGCAATTATCACACCACACATACTGTAAAACACACATACACACTGTAAAACACACTCATACAGCCATTATCACACCACACACACTCATACACACTGTAAAACACATTCACACAGCCATTATCACACCACACACACTGTAAAACACACATACACACTGTAAAACACACTCATACACACTAGCTTCCCCAGACACATAACATACACACTGTATAACACACTCACACAGCAATTATCACACCACACACACTCATACACACTGTAAAACACACTCACACACACACTGTAAAACACACTCACACAGCCATTATCACACCAAACACACACTCATACACACTGTAAAACACACTCATACACACTAGCTTCCCCAGACACATAACATACACACTGTATAACACACTCACACAGCAATTATCACACCATACACACTGTAAAACACACATACACACTGTAAACACACTCATACAGCCATTATCACACCACACACACTCATACACACTAGCTTCCCCAGACACATCACATACACACTGTAAAACACACTCACACAGCAATTATCACACCACACACTGTAAAACACTCATACACACTGTAAAACACACTCATACAGCCATTATCACACCACACACACTCATACACACTGTAAAACACACTCACACAGCAATTATCACACCACACACACACACACACTGTAAAACACTCATACACACTGTAAAACACACTCATACAGCCATTATCACACCACACACACTCATACACACTGTAAAACACACTCATACAGCTATTATCACATCACACACACTTATACACACTGTAAAACACACTCACACTGCCATTATCACACCACACACACTGTAAAACACACATACACACTGTAAAACACACTCATACTGTAAAACACACTCATACACAGCAGCTTTCCCAGGCACAACACATACACACTGTAAAACATACTCACACATACACACTGTAAAACACACTCATACACACTGTAAAACACACTCATACACAGAAGCTTTCCCAGGCACAACACATACACACTGTAAAACACACTCACACAGCCATTATCACACCAAACACACTCATACATACTAAAACACACTCACACACACTGTAAAACACACTCATACACACTGTAAAACACACTCATACACACTGTAAAACACACTCATAAACAGCAGCTTTCCCAGGCACAACACATACACACTGTAAAACACACTCACACAGCCATTATCACACCACACACTGTAAAACACTCATACACACTGTAAAACACACTCATACAGCCATTATCACACCACACACACTCATACACACTGTAAAACACACTCATACAGCCATTATCACACCACACACACTCATACACACTCATACACACTGTAAAACACACTCATACACAGCAGCTTTCCCAGGCACAACACATACACACTGTAAAACACACTCACACAGCCATTATCACACCACACACACTCATACACACTAAAACACACTCACACACACTGTAAAACACACATACACACTGTAAAACACACTCATACACACTGTAAAACACACTCATAAACAGCAGCTTTCCCAGGCACAACACATACACACTGTAAAACACACTCACACAGCCATTATCACACCACACACACTGTAAAACACACTCATACACATTGTAAAACACACTCATACACACTGTAAAATACACTCATACACAACAGCTTTCCCAGGCACAACACATACACACTGTAAAACACACTCATACACACTGTAAAACACACTCATACACAGCAGCTTTCCCAGGCACAACACATACACACTGTAAAACACACTCACACAGCCATTATCACACCACACACACTGTAAAACACACTCATACATACTGTAAAACACACTCATACACACTAGTAGCTTCCCCAGACACATCACATACACACTGTACACACTCACCCTGCAATTATCACACCACACATACTGTAAAATACACTCATACACAGCAGCTTTCCCAGGCACATCACATACACACTGTAATAAAACACACTCACACAACAGCTCCCCCAAACACAACACATACACAATATAAAACATACAATACTGAGATATCTCTGCATATTTAATAAGATCATTACAGCCTTACCTCCAGTCCACACAGCCTCTGCGGTTCTCCCTTCTCAGTGACAGAGTCCTGCAAGCTGCATAGGAATCTCGGCTCCTTCCTAGCAGCAGGAAGCCCCTCCCTCATGCACTGAGCTACCTACTATGGCACTGAACAATGATTAAATCTATGAAAGGCAGGGGTCAGAACATAATATTTGACACAATATATATAAAGTATATATTTTTACAATAAAATATGTCTGGTTAGTAGTTACTTCATCTCTTTGTGTCTCTGTGTAGTGTACCTGCCCCCCCATTGCAGTGAATATGGTTTATTCCATTATGAAAGAGAAGTGCCGGGGTCTGTGTGTAGCTGCATAAGATTGTGCAGGACCTGCTGCGCTGCGCAGGGGAAGATGAGGAGGAATCTAGATTTCAATTTATTAACTCACACTGGGGCACACTCCCTGCACAGTGTAATGTACAGTCTCAAATGTAAACTGAGCTGTGCATTACGACGTGCATATACAAAGTATGTAAAGCAGACAGCCATGTGTACTTGCTTACATTTCTAAGAGGCACACGCTAGCCCAATTCCTTCCGGCCACCACTGACACCGGCCCAGGGGGTGAGCAGTTAGTCCAGCCCACCGGGATTTTTCCCGGCTTCCCGGCAGACCAATCCGGCCCTGTTTATAAGGTTAACTTCAACTGTCACACACAGTTTATCCTCTGCGGATACACTCCCTGATATAAGGACCAGCACTCGAGATACAGGTGTTGGAAGAGGAAGTGGTAAGTCTACCTATATTTATAAAAAATATAATATTCTTTGTCTAGCATTAGTTTATTTATTGCTATAAAAAAATATCATCTTTGCAGAATATACAAAAATTGTTTAAATGTCTTATTGTTCTTTACTTTTAGAACTTACATTAAAGTGATATTAAACATATTTTCTTTTTCTTTAGTGATTTGGATAGAGCATTCTATTTTAAGTTATTTACAAAATTAATACAACTTTACATTTTTCATAATTATATTTTTTATCTTTATTTGAAAAATATTGCATCTAATCTAATTAGACAGCCAAAATGTGGTTCATCACAAATATACAGTACTTGCTTTATTGTTTGTGCACTTAGACAACAATGATCAAGAACGACCCATGTTTTGAACCAAGAATGTGCCGTCATCTAAAATTACATTCTTACTTTTCAAAAAAAGACAAAAAGTTAATTATGCAAAATTGATGATTGTATAAAATTACAAACTTTTTTATAATTGAACGCTCTATCTGAAACATGAAATAAAAATGTTTTCCTCTGCCAGATATTGGAGTATACAATCTGGTGGCAGTGGGGAAAATTGCCATAGACTGGTTATAATACATAGGACATTTCACCATATTAGATGTAGAATCTCAACTAGTTAAACCCCTATATTTGAAAAATATAGTCCACTTAGAAATTAATAAACTTCACTTATATATTAAAAGAATAAACCTACTGAAAGACTTAATAATAGCATGGCACAAAATTTGTAGCAAATTGAACTTAAAGTTTGCATTATCACAGTAGCTTGCAATTAAGGAAAACCAGGAATTCCAACTGGGATTTTTATCAAACGTAGGCTCAAAATGGGAGGAACATGGCCTAGTTAATGTGAGTAAACATGGCCTAGTTAATGTGAGTTAACAGGGAATAGGATAGACTAAAGGTTATAGACTTTAGAAATGCCCAAGTTCAATTTCAGTGTAAGAAAGAACTTTACTACGCATATCCACAAGTAAGAGACTTACTGTTTGAAACTCATAAGATTGTATGGGAAAATATGGGACTATCCACCACTGATACCAGTACTTAGCACATGTAAAAATAATAAATTCTCTATATCGCTATTATATAATATTATAAAACACACAGAGCAAGAAGAAAAAATGGAAAAAAATTACATCAAAATGGAAGGATATGTACTTCCCGGACCTGACAATGCAGATTATTTTAAAAACTGTTAAAAAAGTAGAAAAAGCCACTATGGCAATGACTCTGCGTGAACAGCATGTTAAAATAATATGGATGACATATATTACACCTGAAATAATGTCTAAATGGGGGAATTATCAAAGTGGACACAAATGTGAGAAATGTAGAAGGAATAAAGCAAACTTAATACATTGCCTATGGGCATGCCTGAAATTACAAAGATTTTGGAGAAAGGTATCACACTGGGCTAATAAAATTTGTAATGAACAGTTGATACTTCAAGCAGACCATGTTATATTTTTAAATTTAAAAAAAAAACAGGTTATACAATGCAAGATCTTTTTCTCAATGTTAATTATATTAAGTTGGAATTTGATTTTAAAGGGATGGAAAAGTGAACGAGCACCATCCCTTAAATTACTCAAAAATATAGTGCAGAAACAATCTCTGATTGAACAAAATGATATCTGGTATAATCTTGAGGTTAATATTGAAAGGTTTTTTGTGAAGTGGAAATTTTAGATTAAGATACAGGATAGAGATACACAAAAGGAACTAATCTCAAGATTTGAAAATACCACATATATAATGGAGAGTAGGCTCAGAGATGAGTGGCTATGAACTGGATATGGGGGGGGCACATAATTATTATTTTTTCTCTTTCTTTTCATATTTTGTCCCTCGTTTTTGGATACTTATTGTTGCCTTATACAAAAGTCAATATGAAGGATGTATAAAGGGGTATATAATCAATAAATAATTTTAGCTTATTTTTAAATTTGTTAAAAATTGTTTGAAAGTAACACTTTAACTTTTTTTTTTCTTATTCTCTCTGATATTCTCTGATGAAACCCAAGTCTGTACATTTATTGTAAAATACTAATAAAAATTATTTTGAAACAAAAATAAAAAATGTTTTCTTCGGTGGCCCTTTAAGATAGAAATAACATTTGCAAACATTTTGTATGTCGTTCAGCAGGAAAATGAAATAAAATTATTTATTATGAATTAAAGAGATAGCAATGATAGCATTGACAGCTATTTGAATCAAATTATTGATCCTTTAAAGATCGGATGACATATGTAGGACATATAATGATGTCATCATTGGGCTGATCTTGGAATAATTTTCATAGTCAATTTAAACATTATTCCTTTTTTAAATAATTTTAATTGCATTTTAGCGCATTTGAATATTTTAAATGTTGTGCAATACAAAAGTGTGTTCTAAATTTTTATTTCTATTTTTTTTTAGCAGATTTGGGATGCTTGTTTGACAGTTTGATCGGCCATTCACCATTATTTGATGGTATGTATTAATGTCATTTTTCTTATCCTTATTTTATTTTTTTGATCTACATCTATTTTTATTTCTAAATTTTTAGATCACTCTATTAAAATATCTCTTTATCTTTAATCTGTTCAACATCTTAAAATGTAATACACAAATTAAATATTTCTAATTTTAATCTTTTGCTAGAGAAGAAGACAACTCTTCATGGCAGATCACCATAAATTTAGTACCAATTCGAGAGGAAAACACAAATTCTGAAGAGAATTTAGGCCATCAGGATTGCAGTGAGACTCCTGAATTACTGGACGAATTTGGGGATGCCCAACAATTTGAAATTCATTCACCAGATAATCATGATGAACAAGTGGAAGAACCGGCACCACCACCAGAAACAGGAGATCAGAATAATGCAATTCAACGTGATGGTGGACTATTGGGCGATATGGGCTTAAATGAAATACTTTCACTTGCCAGGCAATATAGAGTGGACCACAGAGAGATGCAAAATTTGATAACATCTAATATTGACCTTGGGCAGCTATATCTGAAAAACAGATAGAAGTTGAAAATGAGAAAGTTGAGATTGAAAGGCAGAAATTACATCTGCAAAGAGAGATGTTTCAGTGGCAGATGCAAATGGACAATGAAAAAAAACAACAACAAATAAATAGAGCAATAAGCCTAACTGAGAGGACACTAGAATCCCTTTTATCTATTATAAGGGACAGAAAGGGACCAACAGACCCCCCTCCAAAAAAATTAAACATGGTTATTCTTGTCACCAAAATTCAAAAGTTATAATTTATCTTTTGTCATCCGGGTTCATGTTAAACTCTATTCTATTTTTTATAATTTTATTTATGTTGTGGTTTTTTATGGGATTAAATTAGGATTTAGAATTTGTATTATATTGTTTTTGATTGTAAAAATAAAATAAAAAATATTACCATAAAATTTAAAGGTAATTAAAAATTACAAATTTGATGCCACGTATGCTTACCTAGAAGTCTTCCTTTGGGTATATCTCAATCCTCAAACTTTCTATATAATCCAATCTGCCTTAAGATGTATGAATCATGACATGAGCCTGGGTAGTTTGAATGGACACTGATGATCTTTATATTGGGGTCACAGAACATCTGAACATTCAATGAATCAAAATGCTTTCTGGTCTGATAAACCTCCTCACGTGCACGAAGTGGTCTTTTATATATATATATATATATATATATATATATATATATATATATATATTTATTGTTTTGTAGAATAAGATTCTGACCAATATGTAGGTCATTATATACAAGCAAGAAGTATACAAATTAGGAGACATTCGAAACATTCAAATCAAACAAAAAATAAAATAAACAGTAATTATCTGATTCATAGATATCAAGTAGAAGAAACATAAACCAGTGTGAATCGTGCTGCTAAAATTAAGCAAACAATCGATTTAAGAAAACAAAAAAGAAGAGAAAAAAAGAAAAAAAGAACTTCTCTCTATCTCCCTCTCTCTGTCCCCCACACTCTAATCTTTTAAGAATGTCCATTGTCCTCGAAGCATATACTCCATCATCAGGGTAGTGTTTATAAAAGGGGTTAGGACTTGTTTCTTGGAAATCTACTTCTTGGGCTAATATAAATTTCTCCCACTTCTGTATAAATGCTCTTGTTCAATTTTCTATAAGGTATATGGTATCTGTCTGTTCCAATATTAGAATATTACTGAGCTCTGATTTTAGATTCCCCAATCTAGGAGCTTTTCGGGACTTCCATAATTTTAATATTTATTTTCCTACCCAGCAGAATGGATACATTTATAAATTTAGTATCTCCCCTGTATCTAATTCCATCTAAAATAAATATGATATCTTGGGGTTCCAATTTTATTCTAGTTTAAACTATATTAGTTAGCTAGACAGAGAGTATATGCCAAAACACTCTAATTTTATGACAATACCAGAAACAATGTAGTACATTTGCCTTTTTATTGTCACATTTTATACAAAGAGCATGTCCTGTTTTAGTTATTTTGACCAATCTATCTGGAGTTAAATATGCCATCTGAATTAATTTAACTTGGGATTCTTGATAGTATGTTGCTAACAATGCTTTGTTTACTCTCCTTATACTTTGTGTTATTACATTATCTGCTAAATCTGTACCTAGTATTTCAGCCCATTTAGAGTGACTCCTCTGTATTACTTTTTCACTTTTAATTGTCATTAAAGATTTGTATATTAGGGAAATAGAATATATTCCACTTCTAAATTGAATAACATTTTTTCCTGAAATTTAGAATTCCAATTGTTTCCATGTTGCTGGATTAAGGTCATTATAACATTTCTTACTTGATAATATGCAAATAGATGGTTATTGGAAAGCTCAAACTCTTGTCTGATATTCTGAAAGGTTTTAATCGGATTATCTTGATTATTTATTAATTGATAAAGATTTTTAAGTCCTAATTCTTCCCATTCTACGAAGGGTTTTGTTGTATATCCCGCTATAAAAAGAGTATTTCCTTGTATGGGGAGATCCGCTAATTGAACAAATATCCTGCCAGGCTTTAATATATTTGTTCATTACAGGTTTGTTCATTACATATTTTTGCACAGTATAGGTAGATCTTTCGCCTTAATATGAGCCAGTGCCGAGAGAGTAAAAGGATATATTATTTTGTGTTCTAGCTCTATATCTGTATAATAGTTACCTGTTATGAACCAGTCTATAAAAATTTTTGCTAGGTCTATTTTATTATATATTATTAGATTTTGTAAATTCAATCCTCATTTTTCCTTTAGCATTTGTAATATTCCCAGGCTTAACATTGGTCTTTTGCCTTGCCAAAGGAACTTATTTAGATTTTTATTTATCATTTGTATATCCGAATGATGTAAATGGAACTGAATAGTTTGCATTACATGGACTATTTTAGGGAATAAGATCATTTTAAAGATGTTTATTTTGTGTGGGGCGGAGCCAGCAACGCACGAGAATGGTTGCACATTCATATTGCTCCGGTGCTAATCCCTTTATAATTGAGCAGGGACGCTATCTATAATACAGCTAAGCCTTACAAATATCTTTGATACCCTTATGCCTTTCTACCCTGCATCTGTCAGGTTAGGATCAAAAGCTTGGCCTTACAATGCTTGTCTGGCAACCATTGTTGTTCCCGCGTGGCAGAGGACTATACTTACTCACTGGGCTTATGATGAGAACTGATGCACTAAATATGGCAAACACTAACTGCTTTATGGAGAGCCTGAGGCGTATGCTCACGGAACACCATGCTGCTTTGGGAGGGCTTATGACCGGTGCACTGAAATGCAGGGATTCCTGTACCTCTCAGCTGCGTGCACATTCTGGGCCTGCTGCAATTAAAGATAACCATGTGTGTACTGCGGGTCCCGAACGTTCACACATCACTCTGACCAGCTCTGAGAAGAACTCGGCCTCTGTTATTTTGGAGTGGGGGATTGTGAATACAACTGCCACAGCTGTGGACAAGGCTCAACTTGACGATACCCTAATGCAGATCAGTGAACCCAGCATAGTCATAGCTCAGTTGGCTCTCGCACCAGGTTCAGCTGACAAGATTCAGAACAACGTAAAGGCTCCAGGTAGAGTGCATGTCAGGCGACAGAAAGGAATATGGCTACAATCTTTGCTGTCCCTGCAGATCCCAACCAACCTATGTTCTGCTGAACTCTGGGAACCTACTGGTGAAATGGCTGGGCTACAGATTACTTTCTTGTCACCGGACTGCCATATCCAGTATAGCCCTTTAGCTGAGGCTCAGAATTTCAGCGTGGCGGACCAGAGACTCCACCCGGCCTCCCGTGCTGGTGTAGGATAGAGGACTTATTGTTTTGATATGCCGTGCCATGGCCATACCTCTCCCCCGGGGCAAAAACTGATAGAGGGAGCAGGGTCATAGCTGGATAACCTGTATTGGCTGTACAAGTCTGTTGTATTGTAACCCTAATATAGTCACGAAATCTCATAATTTTTTTCTTCCCTTTTTTTTTTTACTTATATTAGTAATCTAGTTTTTCCAGTATGGGTTAGTTTATTGATATGTATTCTTATAGTTAAATTTTGTTGACTTTATGCATATTTCTTTGAGCCAAACTGTCTGTGATCGTGAAAATTGAGTTTAATTTTATCCTGTTTTGCTGGACATGATTTATAGTTATAGAGGTTTCGTTGCATCACAACACCAAGATACTATTTAAAGTTAACTATGTGTATTAGTTCCTTACTTAACCTACCTACACTAGAGCATAGGTTCCATTAGCTCATAGATGTAAGATACACTTTGACCATATTCACGTTATCTCATATCCTGCCACTACTATATTTTTATTTTTTTATTTTATAATTGTAAATAGCAGGTCTCTCAAGTGGAAACATCCAGGTTGTTTATTCCTAAGTAAAATTATGCTACTTGCCTACTATAACAATGTTACGGTGAAATACTAATAGCTTCAGTAGGTGAAAGGCTCAAGTTTAATTATATTCATTTTTTACTGTGATTGTTTATTTGTTCTCAAAGCTAGTTATTACTGTTGCCTTCTCCCTTATGTGATATAATAGCCAGACCTGCTACCCATTGAAGTGGCTGCTGGGCCTGTAGGGTGCCACGTAGTATGGCGGCAGAGCACTTTCTTGTTTATGAGTCATGATGCAATAAATCACCTTATCGACCTCTCACATCCAAATAACCACCTCCTCCCCCCACATATAATGTACCTCCTAGTTATGGAGTACGAATTGAGCGGTTTACCTTTTTTTTTTATATTGCAACTGTAATATTAAAGGGACAGTAAAGTCAAAACTAAACTTTAATGATTCAGATAGGGCAGGCAATTTTAAACAACTTTCCAATTTACTTTTATCATCAAATTTGCTTTGTTCCCTTGGTGGTATTTTTGAAAAGCTAAACCTAGCTAGGCTCAAACTGATTTCTAAACAGTTGAAAACCGCCTCCTAGCTCAGAGCATTTTGAAAGTTTTTCACAGTTAGACTGTGCTAGTTCACATGTGTCATATAGATAACATTGTGCTCACTCCCGTGAAGTTATTTAGGAGTCTTCACTGATTTACTACACTGCATGTCTGTCAAAGGCTCTTAGATAAGGAGGCTGTCTGCAAAGGCTTAGATACAAGGTTATCACAGAGGTAAAAAGCATATTAATATAACTGTGTTGGTTATGCAAAAACAGGGAATGGGTAATAAAGGGATTATCTATCTTTTTAAATAAGAACATTTTTGGTGTAGACTATCCCTTTAATAATACTCACCCTTGAAGCCCAGACTCAAGAGGCTTAGATCTTCTCTCACCTAATATCTTAATCTCTGTATATTATAAGCCATTTATTGCTGTTTATTTACTGTTCATTCTGGGCTTTAGCTTGATATTACTTATGCTAAGTGTGATACTAACTAAAATTTGAGGTTCATCTCTCTTCTTTTATTACAGCAACTATAAATATCAGTAATAACATGACTTATAGATAGCAGACGTTGTTTTTTATATATGCAATTCTAACGACTAACCTATTAAATGTACTGTGTCGCAAGCAATTGTATAATGATACCAATGTAAAGTGCTATCATTCTTTATTTGTATGTAGTGATGCCGCGAATAGTTCGCCGGCGAATAGTTCCCGATATGCGATGTTCGGTCCGCCCCCTATTCTTCATCATTGAGTAAACTTTGACCCTGTACCTCACAGTCAGCAGACACATTCCAGCCAATCAGCAGCAGACCCTCCCTCCCAGACCCTCCCACCTCCTGGACAGCATCCATTTTAGATTCATTTGGAAGCTGCATTCTTAGTGAGAGGAGGGACAGTGTAGCTGCTGCTGATTTAATAGGGAAATCGATAGCTAGGCTAGTGTATTCAGTGTCCACTACAGTGCTGAAGGACTCATCTGATCTCTGCTGTAAGGACAGCACCCCAATAAGCCCTTTTTAGGGCTAGAACATCAGTCTGCTTTTTTTTTTTTTCCCTGTGTAATCTAATTGCAGTTGCCTGCCTGCCAGCGTGTGTCAGGCTCACAGTGTATACTGTGCCCACTTGCCCAGTGCCACCACTCATATCTGGTGTAACAGTAGTGTACATTTAAAAAAAACAACACTTTTTTGACTGTGAAATAATAGCAGTCAGTTTCCTTCACACATGTGCGTTTGGGAGCGGGTGGGAGATTGGTCTTGATTTGGGGGGGAAGCTACACTACAGAAAAAAGGGAAAAAAAATAAAAATAAACATTTTATTTGCAAACTGGGTACTGGAAGACAGGGGGAGGGTTAGAGAGCTGTTTTGGGGGGGATCAGGGAGGTTGGGGGCTAAGGGGGGATCCTAAACAACAGCATATGTAAATATGCTTAAAAAAAAAAAGATAAAAAAAAAAAAAGATACCTTTTTTTTTAGTACTGGCAGACTTTCTGCCAGTACTTAAGATGGCGGGGACAATTGTGGGGTGGGGGAGGGAAGAGAGCTCTTTGGGAGGGATCAGGGGGTCTGATGTGTGATGTGGGAAGCTGATCTCTACACTAAAGCTAAAATTAACCCTGCAAGCTCCCTACAAGCTACCTAATTAACCCCTTCACTGCTGGGCATAATTCACGTGTTCTGCGCAGTGGCATTTAGCAGCCTTCTAATTACCAAAAAGCAACACCAAAGCCATATATGTCTGCTATTTCTGAACAAAGGGGATCCCAGAGAAGCATTTGCAACCATTTGTGCCATAATTGCACAAGCTGTTTGTAAATAATTTCAGTGAGAAACCTAAAGTTTGTGAAAAAGTTGACTATTTTTTTTAATTTGATCACATTTGGTGGTGAAATGGTGGCATGAAATATACCAAAAAGGGCCAAGATCAATACTTGGGGTTGTCTACTACACTACACTAAAGCTAAAATTAACCCTACAAGCTCCCTACAAGCTCCCTAATTAACCCCTGCACTGCTGAGCATAATACACGTGTGGTGCGCAGCGGCATTTAGCGGCCTTCTAATTACCAAAAAGCAACGCCAAAGCCATATATGTCTGCTATTTCTGAACAAAGGGGATCCCAGAGAAACATTTACAACCATTTGTGCCATAAAAAAACGTTAATGATTTAAAAAAGTTATTTTTTTTTTATTTGTGCATATATATATATGATAATGCCAATGTTTGTATAGGTTAAAGGAATATTCTATTCAAAATAAAAGGGTAATGATTGTGATAGAGCATGCAATTTGAATGAACTTTCTAAATAAATCAATGAACATTTTTATGTGTTCTCTGTTTAGATTGTTTTAAATGTACGTTTAGATGTTCTGTGTTTTGTTAAGCACATACATCGAGATTACGAGTTTTGTGGTAACAGGGGTGCGTTGCTAACCAGCAGTTTTTTTTGTCACCGCTCACTTAAGACAACGCTGGTATTACAGGTTTTTTTAAACCCGGGGTTAGCCGCAAAAAGGTGAGCGTAGAGCAAAATTTAGCTCCACATCTCACCTCAATACCAACGTTGCTTACGGTAGCGGTGAGCTGGCAAAACGTGCTTGTGCACGATTTCCCCATAGGAAACAATGGGGCAGATTCAGCTGAAAAAAAACGAACACCTGCAAAAAAGCAGCGTTCAGCTTCTAACGCAGCCCTATTGATTCCTATGGGGAAATACAATTTATGTCTACCCTAACATGAACCCGAGTCTAAACACCCCTAATTTTACACTTATTAACCCCTAATCTGCCATCCCTGACATCGCTGACACCTGCATTATATTTTTAACCCCTAATCTGCCGCTCCGGACACCGCCGCCACCTACATTATCCCTATGAACCCCTGATCTGCTGCCCCCAACATTGCCGACACCTACTTTTTATTTATTAACCCCTAATCTCCCGCCCCCAATGTCGCCGCAACCTACCTACAATTATTAACCCCTAATCTGCAGACCCCATCGTTACCGCTACTATATTACATTTATTAACCCCTAAACCTAAGTTTAAACCTAAGTCTAACACCCCCCTTATTTAAATATAATTTAAATAAAACTAAATAAAATTACTACAATTAAATAAATTAATCCTATTTAAAACTAAATACTTACCTATAAAATAAACCATAAAATAGCTACAATATAACTAATAATTACATTGTAACTATTTTAGGATTTATATTTATTTTACAGGCAACTTTGTATCTATTTTAACTAGGTACAATAGTTATTAAATAGTTATTAACTATTTAATAACTACCTACTTAAAATAAAGACAAATATACCTGTAAAATAAATCCTAACCTAAGTTACAAATACACCTAGCACTACACTATCATTAAATTAATTACCTAAATTAACTACAATTAAATACAATTAAATTAAATAAACTAAAGTACAAAAACAAACAAACACTAAATTACAGAAAATAAAAAAATAATTACAAGAATTTTAAACTAATTACACCTAATCTAATCCCCCTAATAAAATAAAAAATCCCCCCAAAATAATAAAAATCCCTACCCTATACTAAATTACAAATAGCCCTTAAAGGGATTTTTGTAGGGCATTGCCCCAAAGTAATCAACTCTTTTACCTGTAAAAAAAAGAATACAATACCCCCCCAACATTAAAACCCACCACCCACAAACCCAACCCTACTCTAAAACCCACCCAATCCCCTTAATAAAACGTAACACTAACCCCTTGAAGATCACCCTACCGTGAGACGTCTTCACCCAACCGGGCAGAAGTGGTCCTCCAGACAGGCAGAAGTCTTCATCCAAGCCGAGCAGAAGAGGTCCTCCAGATGGGCAGAAGTCTTCATCCAGACGGCATCTTCTATCTTCATCCATCCGGCACGGAGCGGGTCCATCTTTAAGACATCCGACTCGGAGCATCCTCTTCATCCGGAGTCTTCTTACTAAATGACGGTACCTTTAAGTGACGTCATCCAAGATGGCTTCCCTTCAATTCCGAAAAATCGGAATTAAGGTAGAAAAAATCCTATTGGCTGATGCAATCAGCCAATAGGATTGAAGTTCAATCCTATTGGCTGATCCAATCAGCCAATAGGATTGAGCTGGCATTCTATTGGCTGTTCCAATCAGCCAATAGAATGCGAGCTCAATCCTATTGGCTGATTGCACCAGCCAATAGGATTTTTTCTACCTTAATTCCGATTGGCTAATAGAATTCTATCAGCCAATCGGAATTGAAGGGACGCCATCTTGGATGACGTCACTTAAAGGTACCGTCATTTAGTAAGAAGACTCCGGATGAAGAGGATGCTCCGCGTCGGATGTCTTGAAGATGGACCCGCTCCGTGCCGAATGGATGAAGATAGAAGATGCCGTCTGGATGATGACTTCTGCTCATCTGGTGGACCACTTTTGCCCGGTTGGATGAAGGCTTCTGCCCGTCTGGAGGTCCACTTCTTCCTGGTTGGGTGAAGACATTTCTGTAATTTAGTGGGGGGTTTGTACTTTAGAGAAGAGAATTTTATTTAATTGTAATTAATTGTATTTAATTTAGTTAATTTGTTTAATTATAGTGTAGTGTTAGGTGTTAGTGTACTTTAGGTTAGGTTTTATTTTACAGGTAAATTTGTCTTTATTTTAACTAGGTAGTTATTAAATAGTTAATAACAATTTAATAGCTATTGTACCTAGTTAAAATAAATACAAAGTTGCCTGTAAAAATAAACCCTAAGATAGCTACAATGTACTTATTAGTTTTATTGTAGCTAGCTTAGGGTTTATTTTACAGGTAAGTATTTAGTTTTAAATAGGAATTATTTAGGTAATTGTAGTAATTTTATTTAGATTTATTGTAATTATATTTAAGTTAGGGGGTGTTAGGGTTAGACGTTGGGGGCTGCAGATTATTGGGTAATAAATGTAGTTAGGTTGCAGCAACATTGGGGGCGGCAGATTAGGGGTTAATAAATATAATGTAGGGTTCGGCGATGTTGGGGGCAGCAGATTAGGTGTTCATAAGTATAATGTGGGTGGCGGCGGTGTCCGGAGCGGCAAATTAGGGGTTAATAATATAATGCAGGTGTCGGAGATGTCGGGGTCGGCAGATTAGGGGTTAATAAGTGTAATATTAGGGGTGTTTAGACTCTGGGTTCAGCTTAGGTTGCAATGTGTAGACATAAAAAGTATTTCCCAATAGGAAACAATGGGGCTGCGTTAGGAGCTTTACGCTGCTATTTCGCAGGTGTTAGGATTTTTTTCAGCTGGCTCTCCCCATTGATCTCTATGGGGAAATCGTGCACGAGCACATTTTACCAGCTCACCACTAACGTAAGCAGCGCTGGTATTGAGGTGAGATGTGGAGCTAAATTTTGCTCTTCGCTCACTTTTTTGCGGTTAACGCCGGGTTTCTAAAAACCCGTAATACCAGTGCTGTCTGTAAGTGAGCAGTGAGCATAAATTGCTCATTAGCACCACACCCCTGTTAACGCAAAACTCGTAATCTAGGTGACTGCATGTTGCACTGTCAACATTATTTCCCAAAAAACGCCTGAATATAGTCTGCTCGAGCTTGGACTCCACCAGCATCATTCTCCTGTAATGGAGGTAGATGTTCACCATACTCGTGGACATCCAAGCTCTCCAGATCTATATCAGGGATTGTTAGGGCAATGTTGTGCAACATACAGCAAATCAAAAAAATTAAGGAGACTTTGGATGGGGCGTATTGAAGAACCCCACTGGAGATGTCCAAGCAGCGGAAACGGCTCTTCAATACGCCAAAGGTGATCTCAATCACCGATCGGGTGTGATGTGTGCCTCATTGTAGTGCACCTCTTACACTCCGTTGGAGTTGTGGACGGGTGTGAACAGCCACAAAAGACATGAATATCCAGAATCAACTGCGTAAAAGAAATAGAGCATTGATATTATTAATCAGAATGATTAAAATATAGAATATACATATGTTTGAGTATATAAGAGATATTTACCTATCAGGATTCCCTCTGGCATTTGTCCCTCCTGGAAGCGATGGAAGATGGCAGAATTCCAGAGGACGAAGGAATTGTGGTTGCAGCCAGGGACTCCAGAGCGTACACTCATGATCCTCAACCTGGCGTCGCAGATGACCTGGATATTCAGCGAGTGGTTGTGCTTCCTGTCCCGGTATGGATCCTCTCTACCCCTGGGAGGCTGCACCAATACATGTGTGCAATCTATGACCCCCCAATACTCTTGGCAATCCAGCCAGATGAAAGAACTGGAGCTTGACAGCATGCCACTCCTCAGGTGTATTTGGGAAGTAGACATGATGGACTAGGTGTTGGTGCAAGGCATTCAGGACAACATTCAGATGACGTGAGAAGGCTGCCTGGCTCATACCTATGCCTAGACCTGCCACAGCCTGGAATGATCCAGTTGCCAAAAATTAGAGGACCGATAGTAATTTCCCCATCTCAGGGATTGCCCTAGTCCTTACAGTGAGTGGCTTGAGAGAGTCCTTGATTTCAACATAGAGCCTCTCAATAGAGGCCCTATTTAGTTGAAATCTACGGATCACCTCTTAGTCACTGAGGTCATGGAGACCAACCCTAGGCAGGAACACCCTCAGCACCCACTGGCGTCTTTGTTGTCGCACAACCGCAGCCATCAACACCCGTCTTTCCCTGTATCTCCTTAAAAACAGGACAAACTGTAAAGCATTTATTATGTCCATGCTCAAAATAATTATGAAATGAAGTGATTGAAAGCCCTTTTTATAATGCCAAGTTCTACAGCTGTGAATGATTTCATCAATTGAATAAAAGATGCGCAACACATTACGTAACAAATGACTTGCAGAATTTCAGTATTATTGCATCATTTGACGAGCAAATTGATTGAATAATTTATGCACCACGATTGACAGCATTTCAGTATTATTGCGTCATGTGACGAGCACAATGTTGTGTCTAAATTAATATGTATAGAATTAGATCATCCAGGTGAGTTCAGCAGCTGTAATAAATGCAGGTGTATTGTTTGTGCAATTAACTAAATCAGTGATTTGCAACCTTTTTTTTGCCGTGGCACACTTTTTTACATTAAAAAAATCCTGTGGCACACCACCATCCCAACACACACACACACTGTACTGTGCTGTCATGCCATGCCTCCTACAAACTATACATGACATATTGACATTCATTCACAAACAATCATAATGATTGTCTGTAAATGAATCTCAATGTCATGGTTGTAAATGATGCCTGATGAGCCTGTCACATACCTCCCAATATTTCAAAATTTGAAAGAGGGACACCCCCGCACTGTCTGCCGCGGCACACCTGAGGATCTCTCACAGCACACTAGTGTGCCACGGCACACTGGTTGAAAAACACTGAACTAAATGACTTATGCACAACACATGAGTATTTAGCTATGGTTGGAATCATAAGTCTGATTTTCTGTGTTTGGTTGGCAGCGTTGTGGAGGCTTAAAAGGTCAGTGATTACTGTGTTTTTGAGATACCATATTAAAGAACAATGTGGTGTATTAACATTGGCAAACATAACTTAGAAAGAGATTGTAATGTAGAACATTATGATATGCAATCATTTGTGCAACCATTAAAAATGTCTTGCTATCCTTTGTGGGATTGAGAATGCCATTTTAAAGTCATTTTAATGTATTTTGCAAGCACAAAGGAAAACAGTGGCATGCAAAATACATAGAATTGAATTTAAAATGGCATTCTACTTCCAACAAAGGATAGCAGCAGAATGAAAACAGTGCTAATATGTTATTTTATAAAATATATAATTACTGACCTTTTAAGCCTCCACGACGCTGCCATCCAAACACAGAAAATCAGAGTTCAGATTTCAGCCATTCCTAAATACTCATGTGTTGTGCATAAGTAATTTATTGAACTGCACAAACAATGCACCTGCATTTATTACACCTGCATTTATTACAGCTGGTGAACCTGCACAAAATTGAATGCCATTTTAAAATCATGTCAATGTAATTTTTAATGCCACTGTTTTCATTCTCTTGCTATCCTTTGTGTTAAGTCGAATGCCATTTTAAAATCATTTCAATGTATTTTTAATGCCACTGTTTTCATTCTCTTGCTATCCTTGGGTGAAGTTGAATGCCATTTTAAAATAATTTCAATGTTTTTTTGCATGCCACAGTTATCGTTCTCTTGCTATCCTTTGTTAAAAAATATTTGCATAGTGAATTGAAGAATAATGTAGAGTATCACCATTGCAAAACATGACAGAAAGGGAATGCTATTTAACAACTTTGTGTTGGTAACATTTGTCTTTGTGTCTAGAAAACATTAAACATGATGCAAATAGATTTAAAAAATATAAATACATGAAGTTAGCTATATGTTTTGTATTTTATTTCTATCTCTATATCTATTAGAGTGACAAATTTGGTGCAAAAATTTAAAATAAATTTGGATATTGTCCGCTTGCTTTGTAATGAGAGTCAAACTTGTAGCATAATCCATCAGTAGTAATGTATTTTTTCATTTGTATCTCTATATCTACTAGTGCACCAAATGTGTAGCAATAGTTTAGTTTGATTTTTGAAGTGTATACATATTAAATCATGTTTCTAATTTACTTTTATTATGTCATATGCTTCATTCTCTTGCAGCATCTAACATAAGTTTTCGGTGTTTTCCGACTCCCATTAAGTTCTATGGCATCCGCGACCTCAAGGGTGGCGGATTGAAAACTAGGTACGCTGAGTCGGAAAAGACACAAGCGTAAATGTAGAATTTTTGATAACTTTGTGAGAGCTTCAAATATTCGAATGAACACGATTGCGCTCGAATTCCATGGGTTTTCAACTTGCATCGATCTGCGTCGGATTGAGAATGCGGGATCATAGGTTACGTCACAAATTTCAACATTTGCCGATGTTGAAGCTTTGACAACTACGGCGGATCAATCTCGTGACAATTACGACGCAGAATTCCAGCATATTTTCAGTTGACGCTTTGATAAATAGGCCTCTTAGTTTTATTCTGCAAGAAGGAACACCTATAGAGTACAATGTATTATAAATATAGATATAGTTGTGTGGGTGGATTGTATATAATACAACTGTAATTTCAAGCCGAAGGCAGACCTTAGCTGCTTCAATAGTGATGTCGCGAACCTAAAAATTTTGGTTCGCGAACGGCGGACTCGAACTTCCGGAACTGTTCGCGAACCGGCGAACCGGGCAAACCGCCATAGACTTCAATAGGCAGGCGAACTTTAAAACCAACAGGGACTCTTTCTGGCCACAATAGTGATGGAAAAGTTGTTTCAAGGGGACTAACACCTAGACTGCCGGAGGGGGATCCATGGCAAAACTCCCACGGAAAATTACATAGTTGATACAGAGTCTGGTTTTAAGCCATAAAGGGCATAAATCACCTAACATTCCTAAATTGTTTGGAATAACGTGCTTTAAAACATCAGGTATGATGTTGTATCGATCAGGTAGTGTAAGGGTTACGTTTGCTTGACAGTGACAGACCAAAACTCCCCGTGTAACGCACCGCAAACAACCGCAAACAGTCCATTTGCACAACCACCAGATAAATAGATTTGATAGATAGATACATAGATCAATAGATGCAATATACATATGATAGATACAAATTACATAGATCAATAGATGCAATATACATATGATAGATACGAATTACATAGATCAATAGATGCAATATACATTTGATAGATACGAATTACATAGATCAATAGATTGCAATATACATTTGATAGATACGAATTACATAGATCAATAGATGCAATATACATTTGATAGATACGAATGATAGTTAGATAGATTTGATAGATAAATAGATAGATTTGATAGATATATAATTTCACCAGACAGAGAATTACAAGACGTGTGGTCTGAGACCCATGGGACGTGTATATGGCATGGATTTTCTGAAACGGGAGATGGAAAAAGATGCTCGGTCGGTCCTCCTGCTTCAAATTTGGGGCACTGCCCGTGCAATCTATTGTGCCACCATATATGAGTGGTGTGTTAAGTAGTACTATTCTTAGCAGTTTAATACCTGTTACCCTATCGGGGGAGGTGTATATGGCATGGATTTTTGGAAGCGGGAGATGGAAAAAGATGCTTGGTCGGTCCTCCTACTTCAAATTTGGCCGAAACACAAGTGGCTGTCACAAAACAGTCCGGCCACGAAATAGATAGATTTGATAGATAGATAGATACATAGATTGCATAGATCAATAGATGCAATATACATTGGATAGATACGAATTACATAGATCAATAGATGCAATATACATTTGACAGATACGATTGATAGTTAGGGATTTTAGGAAGCGGGAGATGGAAAAAGATGCTTGGTCGTTCCTCCTACTTCAAATTTGGCCAAAACACAAGTGGCTGTCAGTGTCACAAAACAGTCCGGCCACGAGATAGATAGATTTGATAGATAGATACATAGATTACATAGATCAATAGATGCAATATACATTGGATAGATACGAATTACAGAGATCAATAGATGCAATATACATTTGACAGATACGATTGATAGTTAGATAGATTTGATAGATAAATAGATTGATTTGATAGTTATATAATTTCACAGAAAGAGAATTACAAGACGTGCAGTCTGGGACCCATGGTAAGGTTCCCAGAGGCAGTTGCAGCGCCAGGGGAGGTGTATATGGCATGGATTTTAGGAAGCGGGAGATGGAAAAAGATGCTTGGTTGTTCCTCCTACTTCAAATTTGGCCAAAACACAAGTGGCTGTCAGTGTCACAAAACAGTCCGGCCACGAGATAGATAGATTTGATAGATACATAGATTACATAGATCAATAGATGCAATATACATTGGATAGATACGAATTACATAGATCAATAGATACAATATACATTTGATAGATATGATTGATAGTTAGATAGATTTGATAGATAAATAGATTGATTTGATAGATATATAATTTCACAGACAGAGAATTACAAGACGTGCAGTCTGGGACCCATGGTAAGGTTCCCAGAGGCAGTTGCGGAACCAGGGGAGGTGTATATGGCATGGATTTTAGGAAGCGGGAGATGGAAAAAGATGCTTGGTCGGTCCTCCTACTTCAAATTTGGCCAAAACACAAGTGGCTGTCAGTGTCACAAAACAGTCCGGCCACGAGATAGATAGATTTGATAGATAGATACATAGATTACATAGATCAATAGATGCAATATACACTTGATAGATATGATTGATAGTTAGATAGATTTGATAGATAAATAGATTGATTTGATAGATATATAATTTCATAGACAGAGAATTACAAAGATGTGCGGTCTGGTCTGGGACCCATCGTAATGTTACTTCCTTTTGCACAATTGAGTGCAGGTTAGGGTCGGGGATTGCCTTTTGTGCAAAGAAATTGTGGCCGTGTACCTTCCACTGCGGTGTCCCCTATAAGGGGACGTGTATATGGCATGGATTTTCGGAACCTGGAGATGGAAAAAGATGCTTGGACACCCAGTACAGGACGTTCTCCTTCAGCCTTTTTAGACGAGGGTCCCCGACCCTCAACAGGCACGACAGCATGAAAGACCACATATGCCATGAGTCATGACTTCCTTTTGCACAATCGAGTACAGGTATGGCATCGATTTTAGGAACCCGGAGATAATTTTTAGGAACCGAGAGATGGAAAAAGATGCTTGGACACCCAGTACAGGTCGTTCTCCTTCAGCCTTTTTATATGAGGGTCCCCGACCCTCAACAGGCACGCCAGCATGAAAGACCCCATATGCCATGACATCCTTTTGCACAATCGAGTACAGGTATGGCATCGATTTTAGGAACCCGGAGATAAGTTTTAGGAACCAGGAGATGGAAAAAGATGCTTGGACACCCAGTACAGGTCGTTCTCCTTCAGCCTTTTTATACGAGGGTCCCCGACCCTCAACAGGCACGACAGCATGAAAGACCCCATATGCTATGACTTCCTTTTGCACAATCGAGTACAGGTATGGCATCATTTTTAGGAACCCGGAGATCATTTTTAGGAACCGGGAGATGGAAAAAGATGCTTGGTCGGTCCTCCTACTTCAAATTTGGGGCACTGCGTGTGCAATCTACTGTGCCACCAGATATGAGTGGTGTGTTAAGTAGTACTATTCTTAACAGTTTAATCCCTGTTATGTACCTTTTTTTTTGGTTTGGGTTTTGTAGCCACAGTGCAGCACCAGATGCCAGAAAAATTAGGCATGTACAAATACCTGAAAATTAGATATTGTTGTAGCAGCGGACAGAAAAATTGATGTTTGTTTGACAGTTAGAAAGTGCCGTAAAAAATTGCGGCTTGAACCCTAGTTGTTGGCAGATAAGTCACGCAAGTCATCCGGCATTCCAAGATAAAATACAGCAGCGTGTGTACCATTTGTAGCCCAAGGCAGCTCATCTCATCAGGCCTTTTTTACTCAAATGTATCGCACAATGTCAGTCCCTTCGGGATCCATCCCTCATTCATTTTAATAAAGGTGAGATAATCAAGACTTTTTTTACCTAGGCGACTTCTCTTCTCAGTGACAATACCTCCTGCTGCACTGAAGGTCCTTTCTGACAGGACACTTGAAGCGGGGCAGGCCAGAAGTTCGCTTGCAAATTGGGATAGCTCAAGCCACAGGTCAAGCCTGCACACCCAGTAGTCAAGGGGTCCATCGCTCCTCAGAGTGTCGAGATCCGCAGTTAATGCGAGGTAGTCTGCTACCTGTCGGTTGAGTCGTTCTATGAGGCTGGATCCCGAAGGGCTGTGGCGATGCATAGGAATTAAAAAGGTCCGCATGTCCTCCATCAACAACACGTCTGGAAAGCATCCTGTCCTTGCCGGCGTGGTCGTGGGAGGAGGAGGATTACTTTCATCTCTTCCCCTGTTAGATTCCCGTTGTGCTGTGACATCACCCTTATACGCTGTGTAAAGCATACTTTTTAATTTATTTTTCAACTGCTCCATCCTTTCCGACTTGCGGGAATTCGGTAACATTTCAGTCACTTTATGCTTATACCGGGGGTCTAGTAGCAATGACACCCAGTACAGGTTGTTCTCCTTCAGCTTTTTTATACGAGGGTCCCTCAACAGACACAACAGCATGAAAGACCCCATTTGCACAAGGTTGGATGCCAATCTAATCATGTCCCGTTCCTCTTCAACACTGATCTCACTGAAGGTATCTTCTTCCCCCCAGCCACGTACAACACCACGGGTACCAGATAGGTGACAACAACGAGCACCCTGGGATGCCTGTTGTGCTCGGTCTTCCTCCTCCTCCTCAAAGCCACATTCCTCCTCTGACTCTTCTTCCTCACAATCCTCTTCCTGCGTTGCCCCTGGTCCAGCAAGCGATGCTGATAAGGCTGTTTCTGGTGGTGATGGTGACCACAACTCTTCCTCTTCACGCTCATCTATGGCCTGATCCAGCACTCTTTGCAGGGCACGCTCCAGGAAGAAAACAAATGGTATGATGTCGCTGATGGTGCCTTCAATGCGACTGACTAGGTTTGTCACCTCCTCAAAAGGACGCATGAGCCTACAGGCATTGCGCATGAGCGTCCAGTAACGTGGCAAAAAAATCCCCAGCTCCCCAGAGACTGTCCTAGCACCCCGGTCATACAAATACTCGTTAACAGCTTTTTCTTGTTATAGCAGGCGGTCGAACATTAGAAGTGTTGAATTCCAATGTGTCGGGCTGTCGCAAATCAAGCGCCTCTCTGGCAGGTTGTTTCGCAGCTGGATATCTGACAAGTGCGCCATGGCCGTGTAGGAATGCCTGAAATGGCCACACACCTTCCTGGCCTGCTTCAGGACGTCCTGTAAGCCTGGGTACTTATGCACAAAGCGTTGTACAATCAGATTACACACATGTGCCATGCACGGCACATGTGTCAACTTGCCCAATTTCAATACCGCCACCAAATTACTTCCATTGTCAGAAACAACTTTGCCAATCTCCAGTTGATGCGGAGTCAGCCACTGATCCACCTGTGCATTCAGGGCGGACAGGAGTGCTGGTGCAGTGTGACTCTCGGCTTTCAGGCAAGTCAACCCCAAGACGGTGTGACACTGCCGTATTCAGGATGTTGAATAGTACCTGGGGAGCTGGGGGGGGTGCCATTGATGTGGAGCAAGACGCAGCAGCAGAAGAGGACTCAGCTGAGGAAGAGGTTATGGAAGAGGATGGAGTAGGAGGAGAAGAGGAGGTAGCAGCAGGCCTGCCTGCAAGTCGTGGCAGTGTCACCAACTCAGCAGGTTTACCCAATGCACAGTGTAGGTGATATACCTGCCCTGACCATGCTTTGCAGACCAGCTATCAGTGGTCAGATGGACCCTTGCCCCAACGCTGTGTGCCAGACATGCCATTACTTCCTTTCGCACAATCGAATACAGGTTGGGGATTGCCTTTTGTGAAAATAAATTTCGTCCGGGTACCTTCCACTGCGGTGTCCCAATAGATACAATTTTTTTGAACGCCTCAGACTCCACCAGCTTGTATGGTAAAAGCTGGCGAGCTAAGAGTTCAGACAAGCCAGCTGTCAGACGCCGGGCAAGGGGGTGACTTTGGGAAATTGGCTTCTTACACTCAAACATGTCCTTGACAGACACCTGACTGTGGGCAAATGACCAGGAACAGCTATGTAAGAGAGACTGAGTGGCGGATGGTTGAGAGGGGGCAAGGAGTACAGCAGTGGTTGACGTGGCTGAAGATGCTGGACCAGGAGGAGGATGGTGGCTTTGAGTTTGTCTGCTGCTTCTACTCATGTGTTCATCCCATCGGCGTTTGTGATGTGAGACCATGTGCCTTCGCAAAGCAGTTGTACCTAGGTGGGTGTTGGACTTCCCATGACTCAGTTTCTTTTGACACAGGTTGCAAATTGCATCGCTGTTGTCAGAGGCAGACACACACAAAAAATGCCACACTGCTAAGCACTGCGATGACGGTATTCTGGTGGTGGCAACAGCATGCGTTGATTGGCGTGCTGTCTGGCTGAGCCCGGGTGCCGATGCATGCTGTCTGACTGTGCCACTATCTCCCTGCGACGACCTCCCCCTGCTTCCAACTCGTCTCCTCCTCTCTGTCTCCCCATCTGAACTTTCCCCCTCTTCTTCTTCTCTTCTAGCGGGCACCCACGTGACATCCATGGACGCATCATCATCAACCGCTTCACTTGTATCTGACAAATCAACAAAGGAAGCAGCAGCGGGTACAACATCACCATCATCATCACACTGTACGTCCATGTCTGTAATGCTGCCTGACTGAGACATATCACTGTTATCTACATCCTCTGTCAATGATGGTTGCGCATCACTCATTTCTTCCAACTGATGTGTCAATAACTCCTCTGACAGATCAAGTGAAGCGGCTGTGGTGCTAGTGTTGGTGGTGGCGGCAGGCGGGCGAGTGGCACTGGTCACTTGAGAGGTGCCCGACGCTAAGCTGGAGGTGGATGGTGCGTCAAGGTTAGGAGCGGAAGCTGTAGAAGATTGGGTGTCCTGTGTTAGCCATTCAACTGGGTCCTCCTCAGAACTTTTCGCGTTCATGGCACATGGCCTCTGAACACTGTGCATTATTGTAGGGTCAAAGGGAATCACAGCACCACAGCCACGATGGCACCTGCGGGGTGGACTGCCTCTGCCTGTCATTTTTTTTTTTAAATGTAGACTTACACTACTATTAAACAAAATATGAGTGGTGCCACTGGGCAAGTGGGCACAGTATACGCTATGAGCCTGACACAAAAAAGCAGAATGATGTTTCATAATCCAAAAAGTTTATTTTTTTTAAATGTACACTTACACTACTATTAAACAAAATATGAATGGTGGCACTGGGCAAGTGGGCACAGTATACGCTGTGAGCCTGACACAAAAAAGCAGACTGATGTTTCACAGTCGAAAATGTATATTTTTTAAATATTTAAACTACTGTTACAACAAATATGAGTGTTGCCAGTAACTTGGCAAGTGGGCCTGGCACACACGCTAGCAGGCAGGCAAATGCAATAAGATTACAATAGCAGACTGATGTTTCACAGTCCAAAAAGTTTTTTTTTAAAAGATTTACACTACTGTTACAACAAATATGATTGGTGGCACTAGTTGGCAAGTGGGCCTGGCACACACGCTGGCAGGCAGGCAACTGCAATTCGATTACGCTAGCTGACTGATGTTTCACAGTCAAAAAAGTTTTTTTTTAAAATATTTACAATACTGTTATAACAAATATGATTGGTGGCACTAGTTGGCAAGTGGACCTGGCACACACGCTGGCAGGCAGGCAGGCAACTGCAATTCGATTGCACTAGCAGACTGATATTTCACAGTCAAAAAAGATTTTTTTTAAATATTTACACTACTGTTACAACAAATATGAGTGGTGCCACTAACTTGGCAAGTGGGCCTGGCACACACGCTGGCAGGCAGGCAAATTCAATTAGATTACACTAACAGACTGATGTTTCACAGTCAAAAAAGTTTTTTTTTTTAAATATTTACACTACTGTTATAACAAATATGATTGGTGGCACTAGTTGGCAAGTGGGCCTGGCACACACGCTGGCAGGCAGGCAACTGCAATTAGATTACACTAGCTGACTGATGTTTCACAGTCAAAAATTTTTTTTTTTGCATATTTACAATACTGTTATAACAAATATGATTGGTGGCACTAGTTGGCAAGTGGGCCTGGCACACACGCTGGCAGGCAGGCAACTGCAATTCGATTGCACTAGCAGACTGATATTTCACAGTCAAAATTTTTTTTTTCAAATATTTACACTACTGTTACAACAAATATGAGTGGTGCCACTAACTTGGCAAGTGAGCCTGGCACACACGCTGGCAGGCAGTTAACTTCAATTAGATTACACTAACAGACTGATGTTTCACAGTCAAAAAAGTTTTTTTTTTAATATTTACACTACTGTTATAACAAATATGATTGGTGGCACTAGTTGGCAAGTGGGCCTGGCACACACGCTGGCAGGCAGGCAACTGCAATTAGATTACACTAGCTGACTGATGTTTCACAGTCAAAAAAGTTATTTTTTTACATATTTACAATACTGTTATAACAAATATGATTGGTGGCACTAGTTGGCAAGTGGGCCTGGCACACACGCTGGCAGGCAGGCAACTGCAATTCGATTGCACTAGCAGACTGATGTTTCACAGTCAAAAAAAGTTTTTTTTTTAAATATTTACACTACTGTTACAACAAATATGAGTGGTGCCACTAACTTGGCAAGTGGGCCTGGCAAACACGCTGGCAGGCAGGCAACTTCAATTAGATTACACTAACAGACTGATGTTTCACAGTCAAAAATGTTTTTTTTTAAAATATTTACACTACTGTTATAACAAATATGATTGGTGGCACTAGTTGGAAAGTGGCCCTGGCACACACGCTGGCAGGCAGGCAACTGCAATTAAATAACACTAGCAGACTGATGTAAAAGTTTTTTTTTTAAAGTTACACTAATGTTACAACAGATATGAGTGGTGGCACTGAGAATGGAAGTAGGCACAGTATATGCTGTGAGCCTGACACACAGGCTGGCACTAGTGGCAGGCTGGCCTGGCAACTAAAATTAAATAACACTAGACGACTGATGTAAAAGTTTTTTTTTTAAAAAAGTTACACTAATGTTACAACAGATATGAGTGGTGGCACTGAGGATGGAATTAGGCACAGTATATGCTGGGAGCCTGACACACAGGCTGGCACTAGTGGCAGTCTGGCCTGGCAACTAAAATTAAATAACACTAGCAGACTGATGTAAAAAAAAATTTTTTTTAAATTTACACTAATGTTACAACAGATATGAGTGGTGGCACTGAGGATGGAAGTAGGCACAGTATATGCTGTGAGCCTGACACACAGGCTGGCACTAGTGGCAGGCTGGCCTGGCAACTAAATTTAAATAACACTAGCAGACTGATGTAATTTTTAAAAAAAAAAATGTACACTAATGTTACAACAGATATGAGTGGTGGCACTGAGGATGGAAGTAGGCACAGTATATGCTGGGAGCCTGACACACAGGCTGGCACTAGTGGCAGGCTGGCCTGGCAACTAAAATTAAATAACACTAGCAGACTGATGTAAAACTTTTTTAAAAAATTTTTTACACTAATGTTACAACAGATATGAGTGGTGGCACTGAGGATGGAATTAGGCACAGTATATGCTGGGAGCCTGACACACAGGCTGGCACTAGTGGCAGGCTGGCCTGGCAACTAAAATTAAATAACACTAGCAGACTGATGTAAAAGTTTTTTTTTTTTTAAATGTACACTAATGTTACAACAGATATGAGTGGTGGCACTGAGGATGGAAGTAGGCACAGTATATGCTGTGAGCCTGACACACAGGCTGGCACTAGTGGCAGGCTGGCCTGGCAACTAAAATTAAATAACACTAGCCGACTGATGTAATTTTTTTTTTTTAAAGTTACACTAATGTTACAACAGATATGAGTGGTGGCACTGAGGATGGAAGTAGGCACAGTATATGCTGGGAGCCTGACACACAGGCGGGCACTAGTGGCAGGCTGGCCTGGCAACTAAAATTAAATAACACTAGAAGACTGATGTAAAAGTTTTTTTTTAAAAAAGGTACACTAATGTTACAACAGATATGAGTGGTGGCACTGAGGATGGAGGTAGGCACAGTATATGCTGGTAGCCTGACACACAGGCTGGCACTAGTGGCAGGCTGGCCTGGCAACTAAAATTAAATAACACTAGCAGACTGATGTAAAAGTTTTTTTTTTTTAAAAATTACACTAATGTTACACCAGATATGAGTGGTGGCACTGAGGATGGAAGTAGGCACAGTATATGCTGGGAGCCTGACACACAGGCTGGCACTAGTGGCAGGCTGGCCTGGCAACTAAAATTAAATAACACTAGCAGACTGATGTAAAAGTTTTTTTTTAAAAAAAAATTACACTAATGTTACAACAGATATGAGTGGTGGCACTGAGGATGGAAGTAGGCACAGTATATGCTGGGAGCCTGACACACAGGCTGGCACTAGTGGCAGGCTGGCCTGGCAACTAAAATTAAATAACACTAGCAGACTGATGTAAAAAAATGTTTTACAAAAAGTTACACTAATGTTACAACAGATATGAGTGGTGGCACTGAAGATGGAAGTAGGCACAGTATATGCTGGGAGCCTGACACACAGGCTGGCACTAGTGGCAGGCTGGCCTGGCAACTAAAATTAAATAACACTAGAAGACTGATGTAAAATTTTTTTTTAAAAATGTTACACTAATGTTACAACAGATATGAGTGGTGGCACTGAGGATGGAAGTAGGCACAGTATATGCTGTGAGCCTGACACACAGGCTGGCACTAGAGGCAGGCTGGCCTGGCAACTAAAATTAAATAACACTAGAAGACTGATGTAAAAGTTTTTTTTAAAAAATATTTACACTAATGTTACAACAGATATGAGTGGTGGCACTGAGGATGGAAGTAGGCACAGTATATGCTGGGAGCCTGACACACAGGCTGGCACTAGTGGCAGGCTGGCCTGGCAACTAAAATTAAATAACACTAGCAGACTGATGTAAAAGTTTTTTTTAAAAAAAATTACACTAATGTTACACCAGATATGAGTGGTGGCACTGAGGATGGAAGTAGGCACAGTATATGCTGGGAGCCTGACACACAGGCTGGCACTAGTGGCAGGCTGGCCTGGCAACTAAAATTAAATAACACTAGCAGACTGATGTAAAAGTTTTTTTTTTTAAAAAAATTAACACTAATGTTACAACAGATATGAGTGGTGGCACTGAGGATGGAAGTAGGCACAGTATATGCTGTGAGCCTGACACACAGGCTGGCACTAGTGGCAGGCTGGCCTGGCAACTAAAATTAAATAACACTAGCAGACTGATGTAAAAAAAAATTTTACAAAAAGTTACACTAATGTTACAACAGATATGAGTGGTGGCACTGAAGATGGAAGTAGGCACAGTATATGCTGGGAGCCTGACACACAGGCTGGCACTAGTGGCATGCTGGCCTGGCAACTAAAATTAAATAACACTAGAAGACTGATGTAAAAGTTTTTTTAAAAAAAGTTACACTAATGTTACAACAGATATGAGTGGTGGCACTGAGGATGGAAGTAGGCACAGTATATGCTGTGAGCCTGACACACAGGCTGGCACTAGAGGCAGGCTGGCCTGGCAACTAAAATTAAATAACACTAGAAGACTGATGTAAAAGTTTTTTTTAAAAAATATTTACACTAATGTTACAACAGATATGAGTGGTGGCACTGAGGATGGAAGTAGGCACAGTATATGCTGGGAGCCTGACACACAGGCTGGCACTAGTGGCAGGCTGGCCTGGCAACTAAAATTAAATAACACTAGCAGACTGATGTAAAAGTTTTTTTTTTTTAAAAATTACACTAATGTTACACCAGATATGAGTGGTGGCACTGAGGATGGAAGTAGGCACAGTATATGCTGGGAGCCTGACACACAGGCTGGCACTAGTGGCAGGCTGGCCTGGCAACTAAAATTAAATAACACTAGCAGACTGATGTAAAAGTTGTTTTTTTTTAAATGTACACTAATGTTACAACAGATATGAGTGGTGGCACTGAGGATGGAAGTAGGCACAGTATATGCTGTGAGCCTGACACACAGGCTGGCACTAGTGGCAGGCTGGCCTGGCAACTAAAATTAAATAACACTAGCCGACTGATGTAATTTTTTTTTTTTTAAAGTTACACTAATGTTACAACAGATATGAGTGGTGGCACTGAGGATGGAAGTAGGCACAGTATATGCTGGGAGCCTGACACACAGGCTGGCACTAGTGGCAGGCTGGCCTGGCAACTAAAATTAAATAACACTAGAAGACTGATGTAAAAGTTTTTTTTTAAAAAGGTACACTAATGTTACAACAGATATGAGTGGTGGCACTGAGGATGGAGGTAGGCACAGTATATGCTGGGAGCCTGACACACAGGCTGGCACTAGTGGCAGGCTGGCCTGGCAACTAAATTTAAATAACACTAGCAGACTGATGTAAAAGTTTTTTTTAAAAAAAATTACACTAATGTTACACCAGATATGAGTGGTGGCACTGAGGATGGAAGTAGGCACAGTATATGCTGGGAGCCTGACACACAGGCTGGCACTAGTGGCAGGCTGGCCTGGCAACTAAAATTAAATAACACTAGCAGACTGATGTAAAAGTTTTTTAAAAAAAAATTACACTAATGTTACAACAGATATGAGTGGTGGCACTGAGGATGGAAGTAGGCACAGTATATGCTGTGAGCCTGACACACAGGCTGGCACTAGTGGCAGGCTGGCCTGGCAACTAAAATTAAATAACACTAGCAGACTGATGTAAAAAAAAATTTTACAAAAAGTTACACTAATGTTACAACAGATATGAGTGGTGGCACTGAAGATGGAAGTAGGCACAGTATATGCTGGGAGCCTGACACACAGGCTGGCACTAGTGGCAGGCTGGCCTGGCAACTAAAATGAAATAACACTAGAAGACTGATGTAAAAGTTTTTTTTTAAAAAAGTTACACTAATGTTACAACAGATATGAGTGGTGGCACTGAGGATGGAAGTAGGCACAGTATATGCTGTGAGCCTGACACACAGGCTGGCACTAGAGGCAGGCTGGCCTGGCAACTAAAATTAAATAACACTAGAAGACTGATGTAAAAGTTTTTTTAAAAAAATATTTACACTAATGTTACAACAGATATTAGTGGTGGCACTGAGGATGGAAGTAGGCCCAGTATATGCTGGGAGCCTGACACACAGGCTGGCACTAGTGGCAGGCTGGCCTGGCAACTAAAATTAAATAACACTAGCAGACTGATGTAAAAGTTTTTTTAAAAAAAAATTACACTAATGTTACACCAGATATGAGTGGTGGCACTGAGGATGGAAGTAGGCACAGTATATGCTGGGAGCCTGACACGCAGGCTGGCACTAGTGGCAGGCTGACCTGGCAACTAAAATTAAATAACACTTGCAGACTGATGTAAAAAATTTTTTTTTTTACATTTACACTAATGTTACAACAGATATGAGTGGTGGCACTGAGGATGGAAGTATGTACAGTATATGCTGGGAGCCTGACACACAGGCTGGCACTAGTGGCAGGCTGGCCTGGCAACTAAAATTAAATAACACTAGCAGACTGATGTAAAAGTTTTTTTTAAAAAAAATTTACACTAATGTTACACCAGATATGAGTGGTGGCACTGAGGCTGGCAGTGGCAGGCTGGCCTGGCAACTGAAATTAGATTGCACTAGCAGACTGATGTAAAAGTATTTTTTAAAAAAAATTACACTAATGTTACACCAGATATGAGTGGTTGAAAACAGAGCAATTAGGCACAGTATATGCTGTGGGCCTGACACACAGGTCTGATGGAAAATGAAATTAGATTACACTAGAAAACTGATGTAAACATTTTTTTTTTTTTAATTTACACTAATGTTACACCAGATATGAGTGGTGGCACAGAGCAATTAATCACAGTATATGCTGTGGGCCTGACACACAGGCCTGATGGAAAATGAAATTATATTACACTAGCAAACTGATGTAAAAGTTTTTTTTTTTTTAAATTTACACTAATGTTACACCAGATATGAGTGGTGGCAGTGAGCAAGTAGGCACAGTATATGCTGTGAGCCTCACACACAGGCTGACAGGCAGGCAAATGCAATTAGATTACAAAAAAAAAACAAAAAAAAACGACTGAAGTTCTAGCCCTAAAAAGGGCTTTTTGGGGTGCTGTCCTTACAGCAGAGATCAGATGAGTCCTTCAGGACTGTAGTGGACACTGAATACACTAGCCTAGCTATCAATTTCCCTATAAAATCACCAGCAGCAGCACTATCCCTCCTCTCACTAAGAATGCAGGATCGTAATGAATCTAAAATGGCTGCTGCCCAGGAGCTGGGAGGGTCTGGGAGGGAGTGTCTGCTGCTGATTGGCTAAAATGTGTCTCCAGACTGTGAGATACAGGGTCAAAGTTTACTCAATGATGACGAAAAGGGGGCGGATCGAACATCGCATATGTTCGCCCGCCGCGGCGAACGCGAACAAGCTAAGATCGCCGGGAACTGTTCTCCGGCGAACTGTTCGCGACATCACTATGCTTCAATACTGTGCCACAAAGAAGATGGAATCAACAAAATTGAGAGGGACATGGGAGTGTGTCTGATGTTCTCTCACAACAATTATATCTGATGAGCATTTCACATCTGCAGATCTCACTGATTTATAAGACGCTAAATTATCACGCTCCCACAAATGGGCAAATTTGCCTGTTTGTGGGAGCGAGATAATTAACCAGCCATTACAAGTGGCTGTATATTGTTACCGCAAGCTCGCAGTAGCAATTATCGCTTATACTGTAAAATTAACCAGAGTTTGGTTCCCTGGTTAATTTTATAAATCTGCCCCAAATGCCCCAAAAATACTGTCTAGTATAGTTTATTAAAAAATAAAGATGGCAGCATCTTTATTTTTTAATAAAATTACTGCACTAAGCATTAAAGTTGGTGGGAGTAGGGTGTTAGAAAAAAAACAGCACTGAAAAGTTCCTTTACATTGCAGTCAATGGGAACTGCGTGTTCCCAGTAAATATATGTTTGTATACATATATATTTATGTGTTAATATGTATATATATATATATATATATATATATATATATACCGTACATATTAACGCATAAATATATATGTATATAAGCATATACATAAATATTTGATTGCTGCCATCGTTGCGCAACTTACCCCCTTCGCTGGTGCTGAAGTTCTGATGCCATCTGTGGCTACATCAGATTGAGGCTCCCATAGAAGTCCATGGAAGTGCCCTCTAATGAGCGCAATGCTTTCTACCAATGCGAACAAGAACTTGCATTCGCATTGCGGCTAACTTGTAATACCAGCACATATTATTGTGCACTGGTATTACAAAGTGGAGAGCTAATATTGCTTTTATGAAAGCGATATATAGCAATCCACTTGTAATCTAGTTCCTTGTAATTACAATACATTTCTGTCGTGTTGCTATAGAATAATATATCAGCCAAATATTAACATTTTTAAGTTACATTCTATAATTTTTACAGCAATTAGTTTTAAATAGCCAAACTCAACCCACCATTTTAAATATTTGGAGAAGCCAATCTGGGCTTTAGTCCACAGACAATATGGCAAGCCAGTGTCATAAAATTAGTATAAAATTAATTGGTTTGCAGAAATTGATAAAGCCAGAGATATGTATCAGATTTAGGGGCATAAATTCCGAGAGCGAATGCTGTTGGCATTTATCGATGTGCAGCGGACATGAACGCTCACACAATGATAATTCGGTCCCATAGCCTTTAGAAGTTAGCAGGTGCATTTCAAGTTCTGAGAATTTGAAATTACTCAATTTTTAAAGCTAAATTACACGAGAAGAGAAAAAAATAAATATTGAAAATATATTGCAAAGTTGTTTCATTATACATAGCAAAACATTTTTATTTTTCCTCAAATTTTCCTCAGTAGCCATATCACATTGCAAAGAAACTTTAAGTTGTCATTCAGGAGGCATGTCCCAAGACTTGCAAGACAGTGTGCATCTGGCATGTGCAACACATTTACTTTATTTTCCTCCTCAGTTTTAAGTAGTTTTCTATGAAATCTTATGACATTTCAGTGAAATACCATGAGATCTCAGTAAAGCACTGATGCCAGTGACTGCTCATTGTAGGCTCCCCCTGCTGCACTGCAGCTACATTGATAATGTACACACAAAAAAGAAGTACCCTACTGAGCATGGCAGCTAGTGACAGATAGCTCAGCATGCTAAGGCACTGTGGCTGAGCTCTGTAGCAACACAAGGGTTGCAGGTTCGATCCCCAGTGAGGTCCACTCAGCCTTCCATCCTTCCGAGGTCGATAAAATGAGCAGCACCTTGAGACCCTTGCTTTACAAGTATCCAATACATAACTGTACTGAACTGTTGCAAAACAAAAGCTACTTTGTATGAAATAACTTAAAAATAATAAAATAATAATACATTTTATGTGTGTATGTATGTGTGCAGTTTTAAGCATACATGTGAATGGAAAATCATAGTTTAAACGTTAGTAAAGAACTTCACTATTTGACCTTCGGCTTAGCATGCCTCCAGTTTTAGTGCACCTTGAGCTTACGTCTTGAGTGATAGCCGACATTAGTTTTTTAAGTCTTCCCCATAGAAGTCTATTATGTGAGGGATTTAGCACACCCACGCTATCCTCCAGATGTTAGCACGCTCTAGACTTTCACTATTACTTTTTTTTTTATTTCTATTTTTTTATTTTAAATATTTTTATTGAGATATCAGTAATACGAAAAAATACAAATGAATACAAGACTTGTTTATGCCACAATTACATGTGTTCCAAGGTAGGAGAATACACAGTGTCCCACATTCTATACATTTAGTTCATGAATTCAACATATGAAATTGAGCTACACAATGCATCATAGGAGGATTTGTGGCTGTGACCGAAGTTTCTAAGTCCTCATTTTCATTTTTTAAACATTAAATAACAATAATCTTTCTAAGCCCCTTTAACAGATGGTAGGATCACTCTTGGATCCATAACAGTGTTGTGTATTAATAATATGGGGGTTATAGAAGGGAAAAACAGGGAGAATATAACTGCATAATCTTAATATTATGGGGCCCATTTATCAAGCTCCGGATGGAGCTTGAGGGCCAGTGTTTCTGTGGAGCCTGTAGGCTCGCCAGAAACACCAGTTATGAAGCAGTGGTTTTAAGACCACTGCTCCGTAACCTGTCCACCTGCTCTGAGCAGGCGGACAGACCTGGCCGCAATGTCTGTCAATCGAGTACGATCGGGTTGAATGACACCCCCCTGCTGGTGGCCGCAAATCTGCAGGGGGCGGCGTTGCACCAGCAGCTCACAAAAGCTGCTGGTGCAATGCTTAATACGGAGAGCGTATTGCTCTCCGCATTCAGCGAGGTCTGTCGGACCTGATCCGCACTGTCGCATCAGGTCCGACAGACCTTTGTTAAATAGGCCCCTATGTGATCTATGTATAGGAGGTCAGGACCGAACAATCTGATTATGATTTGGAATATACATGACTCCTTAAGATAGCGTTCTCCACGTGTTACTGCTCAGGAGTAATTAAAACAATATTGAAGAACATATAGTATCATGTTTACAGATAGAGGTTTGTTTGAAAAGTTTTTTTTTGGGGGGGTTAACATGGTATTTTGAAGTGTTCATACTGCTATCAAGTGGTTCTGTGATATAATGGATGTCTTTCTGAAATATGGGCAGACTTATGGGCATACTTCTAAATCCCATGAGACTGAGATTAATTTCCTTGACCTCACTCTCATGGGAGTTCCAGACAAGGGTATAGAGACGAAAGTCTATCGTAAACCCATATCAGGCAACTCTCTCCTTCATGACTCCAGTTGCCACCCTCAAAGACTATTCAACGGTGTGGCGAAGGGTCAATTCATACACCTGAAAAGGAATTGCACGAACGATGCTGAGTATGAAAAACAAGCTGAGGACCTAACTGAGAGGCTGAAGGAGAGAGGCTATAAGTATTCCTCTATACAAAAATCTAGAAGAGTGGTCAAATCATTAGATAGGAACAGACTTCTAGACAGGTCCAACAAACAGCGTGACACAGGTGCAGGAAGCACCAGCAGCAAAGTTCTGTTCATCACAGAATATTCCCGACAATACTCCCAAATATGTGGAATTGTAAGGAAACACTTTCCACTGATTGCAGCGGATGATGGTCTCCAAAAAATAGTGGAAGAAGGAGTTCAATTTGCTTACATGAGGGGAATGACTGTCGGTAATATTGTGGCGCCAACTAGATTAAAGACCACAGTAGAGGATAATTCGTCCAGGCTCAGAATTAATGGGATGCATCGCTGTAACCACATGACTTGCATAGCTTGTGCCAAGGCACAAACAGGCAATAGTTTTAGCTCTCTGGTTACAGGGGAGACATTCCATATAAAAACATGCCTCAATTGTTGTTCTGCGCACTAAGGCCTATATTTAGAGTTTGGCGGTAGCCGTGAAAACCAGCGTTAGAGGCTCCTAACGCTGGTTTTAGGCTACCGCCAGTATTTGGAGTCAGTCAAAAAAGGGTCAAACGCTCACTTTTCAGCCGCGACTTTTCCATACCGCAGATCCCCTTACGTAAATTGCGTATCCTATCTTTTCAATGGGATCTTTCTAACTCCGGTATTTAGAGTCGTGGCTGAAGTGAGCGTTAGAACTCTAACGACAAAACTCCAGCCGCAGAAAAAAGTCAGGAGTTAAGAGCTTTTTGGGCTAACGCCGGTTCATAAAGCTCTTAACTACTGTACTCTAAAGTACACTAACACCCATAAACTACCTATGTACCCCTAAACCGATGTCCCCCCACATCGCCGCCACTCGATTACATTTTTTTAACCCCTAATCTGCCAACCGCCACCTACGTTATACTTATGTACCCCTAATCTGCTGCCCCTAACACCGCCGACCCCTGTATTATATTTATTAACCCCTAATCTGCCCCCCACAACGTTGCCGCCAACTATCTACAATAATTAACCCCTAATCTGCCGACCGCAAAGCGCCGCTACTTAAGTTATCCTTATGTACCCCTAATCTGCTGCCCCTAACACCGCCGACCCCTATATTATATTTATTAACCCCTAATCTGCCCCCCACAACGTCGCCTCCACCTGCCTACACTTATTAACCCCTAATCTGCCGAGCGGACCGCACCGCTACTATAATAAAGTTATTAACCCCTAATCCGCCTCACTAACCCTATAATAAATAGTATTAACCCCTAATCTGCCGTCCCTAACATCGCCGACACCTAACTTCAATTATTAACCCCTAATCTGCCGACCGGAGCTCACCGCTATTCTAATAAATGTATTAACCCCTAAAGCTAAGTCTAACCCTAACACTAACACCCCCCTAAATTAAATATAATTTTAATCTAACGAAATTAATTAACTCTTATTAAATAAATTATTCCTATTTAAAGCTAAATACTTACCTGTAAAATAAATCCTAATATAGCTACAATATAAATTATAATTACATTGTAGCTATTTTAGGATTAATATTTATTTTACAGGCAACTTTGTAATTATTTTAACCATGTACAATAGCTATTAAATAGTTAAGAACTATTTAATAGATACCTAGTTAAAATAATTACAAAATTACCTGTAAAATAAATCCTAACCTAAGTTACAATTAAACCTAACACTATACTATCATTAAATTAATTAAATAAAATACCTACAATTACCTACAATTAAACCTAACACTACACTATCAATAAATTAATTAAATACAATATGTACAAATAACTACAATGAAATAAACTAACTAAAGTACAAAAAATAAAAAAGAACTAAGTTACAAAAAATAAAAAAATATTTACAAACATAAGAAAAATATTACAACAATTTTAAACTAATTACACCTACTCTAAGCCCCCTAATAAAATAACAAAGACCCCCAAAATAAAAAAATGCCCTACCCTATTCTAAATTACTAAAGTTCAAATCTCTTTTACCTTACCAGGGCCCTTTGCGGGGCATGCCCCAAGAAGTTCAGCTCTTTTGCCTGTAAAAAAAAACATACAATACCCCCCCAACATTACAACCCACCACCCACATACCCCTAATCTAACCCAAACCCCCCTTAAATAAACCTAACACTAAGCCCCTGAAGATCATCCTACCTTGTCTTCACCTCACCAGGTATCACCGATCCGTCCTGGCTCCAAAATCTTCATCCAACCCAAGCGGTGGCTGGCGATCCATCATCCGGTGGCTGAAGAGGTCCAGATGAGGTCATCCGATGAGGACCGGCTCCATCCTGAAGACCTCCACCGCGGACCCATCTTCATCCGGCGACGTCCAACTGAAGAATGACAGTTCCTTTAAGGGACGTCATCCAAGATGGCGTCCCTCGAATTCCGATTGGCTGATAGGATTCTATCAGCCAATCGGAATTAAGGTAGGAATATTCTGATTGGCTGATGGAATCAGCCAATCAGAATCAAGATCAATCCGATTGGCTGATCCAATCAGCCAATCAGATTGAGCTCGCATTCTATTGGCTGTTCCGATCAGCCAATAGAATGCGAGCTCAATCTGATTGGCTGATTGGATCAGCCAATCGGATTGATCTTGATTCTGATTGGCTGATTCCATCAGCCAATCAGAATATTCCTACCTTAATTCCGATTGGCTGATAGAATCCTATCAGCCAATCGGAATTCGAGGGACGCCATCTTTTTATGACGTCCCTTAAAGGAACCGTCATTCTTCAGTTGGACGTCGCCGGATGAAGATGGGTCCGCGGTGGAGGTCTTCAGGATGGAGCCGGTCCTCATCGGATGAAGATAGAAGATGCCGCTTGGAAGATGATGGTTGCCGGTCCGGATCTACTCTTCTTCCCGGATAGGATGAAGACTTTGGAGCCTCTTCTGGACCTCTTCAGCCACCGGATGATGGATCGCCAGCCCCCGCTTGGGTTGGATGAAGATTTTGGAGCCAGGACGGATCGGTGATACCTGGTGAGGTGAAGACAAGGTAGGATAATCTTCAGGGGCTTAGTGTTAGGTTTATTTAAGGGGGGTTTTGGTTAGATTAGGGGTATGTGGGTGGTGGGTTGTAATGTTGGGGGGGGGGGTATTGTATGTTTTTTTTTTTACAGACAAAAGAGCTGAACTTCTTGAGGCATGCCCCGCAAAGGGCCCTGTTCAGGGCTGGTAAGGTAAAAGAGCTTTGAACTTTAGTAATTTAGAATAGGGTAGGGCATTTTTTATTTTGGGGGTCTTTGTTATTTTATTAGGGGGCTTAGAGTAGGTGTAATTAGTTTAAAATTGTTGTAATATTTTTCTTATGTTTGTAAATATTTTTCTATTTTTTGTAACTTAGTTCTTTTTTATTTTTTGTACTTTAGTTAGTTTATTTCATTGTAGTTATTTGTACAAATTGTATTTAATTAATTTATTGATAGTGTAGTGTTAGGTTTAATTGTAGGTAATTGTAGGTATTTTATTTAATTAATTTAATGATAGTATAGTGTTAGGTTTAATTGTAACTTAGGTTAGGATTTATTTTACAGGTAATTTTGTAATTATTTTAACTAGGTAACTATTAAATAGTTCTTAACTATTTAATAGCTACTGTACATGGTTAAAATAATTACAAAGTTGCCTGTAAAATAAATATTAATCCTAAAATAGCTACAATGTAATTATAATTTATATTGTAGCTATATTAGGATTTATTTTACAGGTAAGTATTTAGCTTTAAATAGGAATAATTTATTTAATAAGAGTTCATTAATTTCATTAGATTAAAATTATATTTAACTTAGGGGGGTGTTAGTGTTAGGGTTAGATTTAGCTTTAGGGGTTAATACATTTATAGTGTTAGGTTTATTTAAGGGGGGTTTGGGTTAGATTAGGGGTATGTGGGTGGTGGGTTGTAATGTTGGGGGGGTATTGTATGTTTTTTTTTACAGGAAAAGAGCTGAACTTCTTGGGGCATGCCCCGCAAAGGGCCCTGGTAAGGTAAAAGAGATTTGAACTTTAGTAATTTAGAATAGGGTAGGGCATTTTTTATTTTGGGGGTCTTTGTTATTTTATTAGGGGGCTTAGAGTAGGTGTAATTAGTTTAAAATTGTTGTAATATTTTTCTTATGTTTGTAAATATTTTTTTATTTTTTGTAACTTAGTTCTTTTTTATTTTTTGTACTTTAGTTAGTTTATTTCATTGTAGTTATTTGTACATATTGTATTTAATTAATTTATTGATAGTGTAGTGTTAGGTTTAATTGTAGGTAATTGTAGGTATTTTATTTAATTAATTTAATGATAGTATAGTGTTAGGTTTAATTGTAACTTAGGTTAGGATTTATTTTACAGGTAATTTTGTAATTATTTTAACTAGGTATCTATTAAATAGTTCTTAACTATTTAATAGCTATTGTACATGGTTAAAATAATTACAAAGTTGCCTGTAAAATAAATATTAATCCTAAAATAGCTACAATGTAATTATAATTTATATTGTAGCTATATTAGGATTTATTTTACAGGTAAGTATTTAGCTTTAAATAGGAATAATTTATTTAATAAGAGTTAATTAATTTCGTTAGATTAAAATTATATTTAATTTAGGGGGGTGTTAGTGTTAGGGTTAGACTTAGCTTTAGGGGTTAATACATTTATTAGAATAGCGGTGAGCTCCGGTCGGCAGATTAGGGGTTAATAATTGAAGTTAGGTGTCGGCGATGTTAGGGAGGGCAGATTAGGGGTTAATACTATTTATTATAGGGTTAGTGAGGCGGATTAGGGGTTAATAACTTTATTATAGTAGCGGTGCGGTCCGCTCGGCAGATTAGGGGTTAATAAGTGTAGGCAGGTGGAGGCGACGTTGTGGGGGGCAGATTAGGGGTTAATAAATATAATATAGGGGTCGGCGGTGTTAGGGGCAGCAGATTAGGGGTACATAAGGATAATGTAAGTAGCGGCGGTTTACTGAGTGGCAGATTAGGGGTTAAAAATAATATGCAGGAGTCAGCGATAGCGGGGGCGGAAGAATAGGGGTTAATAAGTGTAAGGTTAGGGGTGTTTAGACTCGGGGTAAATGTTAGGGTGTTAGGTGCAGACGTAGGAAGTGTTTCCCCATAGCAAACAATGGGGCTGCGTTAGGAGTTGAATGCGGCTTTTTTGCAGGTGTTAGGTTTTTTTTCAGCTCAAACAGCCCCATTGTTTTCTATGGGGGAATCGTGCACAAGCACATTTTTGAGGCTGGCCGCGTCCGTAAGCAACTCTGGTATCGAGAGTTGCAGTTGCGTTAAAAATGCTCTACGCTCCTTTTTTGGAGCCTAACGCAGCCATTCTGTGGACTCTCAATACCAGAGTTATTTTAGAGGTGCGGCCAGAAAAAGCCAGCGTTAGCTACGCGGGTCGTTACCGACAAAACTCTAAATCTAGCCGATAGTATATGTAATCTCCTGTGTGCAATGTGGACTCCAATATATGGGTCTCTCTACCCGGGAGGCACGGGTCAGAATAAAGGAACACCTAGCTGATATCAGGGCAGACACCCTTACTATACCTCTCATTAATCACTTCTCAAGGTTTCATGATAAGGATGTGAGAAACTTTAAGTGGAATCTAATTGAAAGGGTTCATAAAGAAAAATCAGGGGTTAGTAGGACAAGGAAATTGGCGGAAAGGGAGGCCTTCTGGATATTCAGGTTGAGAACGAAGGTTCCAGAAGGCCTTAATTCTGAATTTGACCTTATCAACTTTTGGTAAATATTCAGGTCCCTCTTTCCATATTAACATATTAACTAGTACAACACATTTTAATTTTTTCCCTTAGTGCGGTATGTTCTTGTATAGGATTGGATATGAGCTGTAAGTTCTAGCTAACTCTTGGTTCCAACCTGAGCCAATATGAGATAAAATTAACATATTTTATGAAGAATTAGGGCCTTTATTACATATTATCTATTTATGTTTTCTAAATACAGGTCCCAGAATTTGGTCCAGGCAGAAGTAATTTTTACCTCCCCATTGGTAATATTGTGTCCAAATTGAACACCATAGGGGTAGGAGGGGCCAAGGACATAACTTTAAATTTCTTAGGATAGGGTCGTTATTAAGTCACAATGATTTAATCAGTATCTTTAAAATCCAAAATTAGAATGTATTTAAATACTGGTGTGAATGGTATCAGGCAACTTACAGAATTCAGCATCAGGCAGGGTGTTTAGTGTGTATAGTTTACCATTAGAATCTCCCTACTAACAGAGTGGCAAGCATAGGTAATGGCACCCCTGTATAGGAAATGGTTGAGTCTTATTTTTGAAGTTAGGGACACACGAACTAGTGTCAGTAAGCTTTGGCGGAATCACCACAGTATATCGTAATTACTGTAAGGTTTATTCAGCTTCTAACAACTATAGACTTAAAGTTCAATTACACTTGCCCTATTTAACAGTGACAAATTAGAAGTGCAATACACTATTATTGACAGCACCAAAAGAGGGGCTTATTTGTATCAATGCCCATACACAGTGTTTCAAAGGGAGGGGACACTAAATATACAGGGAGTTCTGATTGGATTTAGGGTGTGAAATGTTTTACACAAGGCTACGAGTATGGCTAGAAGCTGAAACATGTCAGCCTATGTTTTCATTTTTTGTATCCCGCATTGAAGGTTTTACCTAGGATATTTGAAACCCTTATGCTTTTATAACTGGAAATAAAGATATTACTTTTTAACCCTACCCAGCTCGGTGCTCCTCACTCATTTGCATGTTTTTAAACACCATCTCTTAATGAGAATTGAATTAATATACGTGCCAGTTTTTAAACTTATATATGAAGAGACTCTGTGCACTAAAAATATATCAGACTTTCTCCTCTGCGGCTCTGGCACTTACAGACTGATAAGGTTGTGCAGGCTCCGCTATTTTAAGTATGAAAGGCGTTATAGGTGTGAAATAATATAGTGGGATGGAGCATAAAGTCTGTATACCATCCATTATCACAATAGCTTTTTCTGGCTCTATAAAATACATAATAAAACATAAAAACATGAGGGTATTTGGGTATAAAACATTAGACAAAACGATAACCATAACATGTGAGGGTTATGAGAAACCACGGTAGTATAAGTGGGTTATGTTTGTGCTTTCAGCCCCAGGATAATGTCTGTAGAAAGATTGCAGTCATAAATTGCCTCCGAGAAGTTTCAAATGTAGGTTGAGAAAGCCGGTGTTCTGTCGAGAACTCCAATACATCGAAAACTCTATTCTGACGTCACTTCCGGTATTTCCATACATCTGATTGGTCCGTCTCCAGTGAGTGACAGGATTCACAACCAATCAGATAGACCCTGTAATCTCCTATCTTCATTATCTATTTTGGCTCCACCTGGGGGGGGGTCAAGGGGGGTGAAGGGTCTGCGGTGGCCCTCCAAACAGAGGCAAAACAGATATTAAAATAAAAGAGTCACCGGAAGTGACGTCAGATTGGAGTTTTTGACGAATTGGAGTTCTCGTCAGAACACCAGTGTTCTGGGAAAATGGTGAACTTGTGAAAACAGCGAACTACGTCACTTCCTGTGACGTGGCATAAGCTGTTTCACAAATTGTGGCCGTAATGCGCATGCATGGCAGCGTCATTACATACCTGGCCGCATGCCTCACTGCTACAATTTTGAGAGCCGTGAAATTCCTGGACCCTTTCAAGAGCGCATGCGTGGGATTTTGAAATCCGTCAATACAGCCACTCATGTCCACTGCTACAATTTCGGGACTTGTGTAATTCCTGGACCCTTTGTTGTACAATGCCCCGCTTTGCCAATTGCCATACAATTATACGTATTTCCTTTACAGTGACATGAAACAGCAACACTTATACAATATTTTTTTTATCATACATAGTTTTTTTGTCATACAAACATTGTTATGTTACTGTAAATGGGATACGTATAATTGTATGGCAATTGGCAAAGTGGGGCGCTGTACAACAAAGGGTCCAGGAATTACACAAGTCCCAAAATTGTATCAGTGAGCGGCGGTATTGACGGTTTTAAAAATCTTACGCATGCGCTCTTGAAAGGGTCCAGGAATTTCATGGCTCTCAAAATTGTAGCAGTGACGTATGCGGCCAGGTATGTAATGACGCTACCACGCATGCGCATTACGGCCAAAATGTGTGAAACAGCTGAGGCCACGTCACAAGAAGTGACGTAGTTCGCGGATTTCACAAGTTCACCATTTTCCCAGAACACCGGTGTTCTGTCGAGAACTCCAATTCGTCAAAAACTCCAATCTGATGTCACTTCCGGTGACTCTTTTATTTTAATATCTGTTTTGCCTCTGTCTGGGGGGCCACCGCTTTTCCCAGAACACCTCCTGTTCAGCAATGTGATGTGGTTCCCACTGTGAGGCCGTTGGGGTCTTCGGCTGTTTGATCTTCCAGTGGTGAGGTACTGCTGCAGAGATACCTTTATTTTACCATGGGTCATTACATTTTGAATGTAAGATTGGAGATGAGACAAAGCATGTATAGCATATATAGCTTTCATAGTTTTTCATGTGATTAGACTAGATAATCTGTAAGCATCTTAGCCATAATATTTTACATCCATAAGTCTCTTCAGACTAAACAACCTTAAAGGGACACAGCCTTTGTGAACCTCATGGTTTCCAAACACAGTTTGTTTAAATTGTAAAGATCCAAAACAGCTTACCTTCCCCTCCCCCCAAGACTTCCTTTATTATTGTATATAATCTACATTATCCCGCTCTAGCCTAAAGTCTTTTAGTTCATAGATATTATTTTATCAGTCTTCTTCTCTAACAGGACCATAGTTCACATGGTCCTATTCTATGCCCAGACCTTAAAGGCCTGACCTTGGTAGCATGTTTGAGCATAAGCTGGCCTCAGGAGCATGCATGTATCTGTAGCACTATATGGTTTAACAAGAATGTTGTATATTTGTAAGAGCCATAGATAGCAGCACTTCTTCATGCCTTGTAGTACTCAAGGCATATGCACAATATCTACTAAGATATCTCATCAACAAAGAATACCATGAGAGTGAAGCAAATTTAATAATAGAAATACATTGGAGAGTTTTTTTAAATTGTATACTCTGAATCATGAAAGAAAAAATATGGGTTTCATGTCCCTTTGATGTTCTTGTTTTCTGGGCTTTTGAGACACTGTTTTCTTTCCCAGCTGATTCTGATCTCATAAGAGTAATATTCAAACTATGATATTTTGCTTTGGATTCTTTATTCCATGGTTCATTCATTAAAAAATAAATCGTAATTTAACTCCTTCATTCCTTATCCTTTTAAACTGCTGAATCAGTTTTTAGTCTTTTGTATTCTCCAAGAAAAATCAAACTTTAGTTTTTGAGTTTTCTCTATTAGTTAACCTAACCATTTTTTCAGTATACTAAGCATTTCCAGAAAATAATGGTTTGCAGAAATAATAATCTAACATATAAAATGTAAATAAATTGTGTAATTTCATATAGCAAACAGTGCAACAGCAGCATGACCGCTAATTAATATATTAGTTCTTAATATTTTCACATTTGCCAACCATTAATATATCTAAAATGTTTTTTTGTTTTTCAGTAAATATAGGAATGTAGTTTTTGTCACTTTCAACACCTTGTGAAATATATAAAAATGAGTAGAAACTGGGGGCGGAGCCAAGCCACCGAGAGAGATGGCTGCCTTTTGCTAAAGCTCTGTGGTCCCTGTACAAACTTGTTATTATTCACATTTGCCAACCATTAATATATCTAAAATGTTTTTTTGTTTTTCAGTAAATATAGGAATGTAGTTTTTGTCACTTTCAACACCTTGTGAAATATATAAAAATGAGTAGAAACTGGGGGCGGAGCCAAGCCACCGAGAGAGATGGCTGCCTTTTGCTAAAGCTCTGTGGTCCCTGTACAAACTTGTTATTATTCAGGATGATCATATAGCTTAATTAAGTTTTTAATTGTGCATAGGAGTGACTTCTAACTATATACCTCATTATCTACCGAGGTGTTCTTCCCCTCTGATAGCGGAACGAAGGTAGTGTTTGCGGTCAGAGGACACATGCGCTACGCAGCACCAACACCCGGCAGCCCGGAACCCCCCCTGAGCGGGCAGTAGAATCCCAGCAAATTCAACCCTTCAGAGACAAGCTACCGGGCGGAGGATATTGCGGTCTGTACCAACACGCAGGGTGCCCTGCCTGAGAAGCCGCAACTGCTACTAGCGCTGCAAAGCTTTACCCACGTGGTCAGCCAGAGGAGTAGGCCTCAGGACCGGAGATACAGTTGCAGCGCAACACCGGAGGAGTAAAGCAATTCAACACAGAGACACTGGACCGCACAGCTTGATCACGCTGCACATAACTGGGGGCAGACTCCGGATTAGCTGCTGACCGGTAAGATTATAATGGTTGGAGTGCAAGAGAATGAATGCTGAGGGGCCTACAATAAACATGCCGGTGGAATAAAGTCACATAAAAATACATGTGCAGACTGCGGTAGGGGGAAAACAAGTAGCCCACGCTATATAGCAGAGCCCTGAGACTGGCCATTGCCTATTGTGACTGTCAATAAATAAGTGCACAGAAATAAGTGCGGGGGGCTGCCAATAATCACCACTGTGGAGTGGCTACACAACTAAAAACTAGTAGCTCACAGTGCATCAAAGACTTTTACCTTGCCATCTGTTGGATTTCACAAGGCCCTTTGACAACACAATCTGATCTGAGAGCAGAAAGTAACAAATAAGGCTGGTGAATACAAGCACACATAAAAATGTCTAGCAAAAGAAATATCAAACCACACAAAGGTACACACTCTTCGGTTATGGAGAATTATTTAATATCTACTGACCCTGTGCAACACTCCAGCAAGTCTACACAGGAAAGTGCAGGGCAGTCACAAGCAACTGAATCATAGCAAAGCATATTATCACATCAGTATCTCACAAAGCATGATATTTCACATCTCTCCTCCAAGGAGGACATAAAGAATGCAATGACTGATTTCAAAAACATGTTTGGAGAGTTGAGGAGAGATATTGGGGTTGTGAGCAGGAGGGTCACCCAAATTGAGGAAAAACAGGAGACTCTCAGCTCAGACATGCAGCAACAAGCTAGCTATCTTCAGGCCCAGGAGGGCACAGTACAAGGCCTCATGGACCGGATAGAGGACCTTGATAACAGGAGCAGGCGTAGCAATCTCCGCCTGCGTGGTGTGCCAGAAGATGTGGATCCCCCAGTCCTTCAACAATATATACAAGAATTTATCAGACACCTGAAAAACAACATAGGTGCGCAGGAAGTGCAAATAGAAAGGGCACACAGGGCGTTGCGCCCTAAACCACCGAATAGAGCCCCACCGAGAGACGTTATTATGAAATTTTTATCTTTCAAGGATAAAGAAGAGATCCTCAGGCTGGCGAGAGTGAAACACCCTCTCACATTCAAGGGTTCGGAAATACAAGTATTCTCAGATTTGTGTCCCACAACACTACAAAAAAGAAGGGACTTAAGGCACGTTACATCAGCTTTAAGAGAAAAAAGAATTCCTTACAGGTGGGGATTCCCCACAAGCTTGATTGCCACCAAAAACAACGCTACCTATACCCTTAAATCCACAGAGGACATTCCCAATTTCACACAAGCCCTAGGCCTGGATATCAGGCCAATCCGAGGAGCAGACGAAATTCCCCAGGACCCCCCTAACAGAAACCGGGAGGAAGACCAGTAACCAAGAATGTAGAACACTCCTTCTCCACAGGTTCTCTTGACTATGGTCCAGCTCCCCTATACCTGCAAGAGGCTGGCATCTCTGCTATTCTCCCCTGTGAGAGCAGTATTTCATTTTGGGGACAAGTTTCCTGGACTGTTTGCAGGACTGGTGAGGTTGTATGTGTATAAATATAGGCTACTTTGTTGTGTTTGTTTAATCTGTGATCCCTTGATCCCAGCCGCATAACATAATGTTTCACATACAGATAAGTATAACCTTAAATATAGCAGATAAGTATAGTCCCTAAATATACATATGTGTCTCATATCATTAACTGTATTGAACAGATTTGAGTATAATGCTGGAAATGATGTTGATGTAACCTGACTCTCTCCCTTTTTTGTAGCGCTTGCTCTATATCTTGTTCCTGACGTAATACATTGCACCCCTTTGACTTAACAGAACTTTGCACTAATTAGTCTTTATAATGAGTCTACTCGATAAGGGGACAGGGGAACATGCACACGAATGAGCACAGACAGAATGCAGGGGGGGGCTGGGACGCAAACACATGTTGAGCACCTACAACAGCACTGGCTGATCAGGCGGACAGAACCAGGAAATGCGCATCTCTTACCCAGTCACAGATAGCTCTGATGTCTGATTTTCATCCCTTTGATGGAGTCTTGCTCATAGGGGACAGAAGCTAGCATAACTTATGATTACTATAGAAGATTGAAGGCTGGTGTAGTGGTGGACTGAGACAATACACTGGACACACAAGACCGACACTTTCACAGGACCTGAACCATGTGGAGCATGTACTTTCTCTTCACAGATCATTCCGAATTACAAAGTTAATGTTAAATGTTGATGTTACAAACAAGTAATACAGGGACAACTACCCCTGTCTGGTTAAGTAGTTAATACAGTTATTATTTTTAGAAACATAGAACACGCTACTGATTGTTTATTGTTACACTTGCAATAGGTTGTTCTATAGTATTTATATTTCAGATTAATGCTTAATTGGTCCTCCGACCAGAGGACATCTTTTTCTTTTCCTTTTTTCTAGAACTGTTCTCATCTAGGAGCCTCCCCCCGCTGTGGTACTCTTCTACCTCTCCACGACTAACTTACTATTAACCTTGACTTGATATAGAGGCTTCTTTTTTCCTCCCCCCCCCCTTTTCTTTTTTTTTTCTCTCTCCCCACCCCTCCTTGCCCCTCTTTCCTCTCCCATCACTACCCCCCTTCCCTCTTCTGTCATAAATGCGCTGCCCCTCCTGGCTTCTCCTTTTCCTGGTCCTATTTCTGTATCTCCGTAGCCAACTCCCCGTCTCCGTGATGTCGCAGCGTCAATTGGCCCCTAGGCCACATCCACTAGAGCTTATCACTATCAACACGAAAGGTTTAAATAGCCCGAACAAGCGCTCTATAGTGCTCAGAGACTTACGGAGAATGGGAGGTGATATAGTTTACCTACAAGAAACCCACTTCTCCATTAAGCATGAACCAAAATGGTTGGACCGCACTTATCCAAATGCTTATTTTGCTTCAGGTCCTGAAAAAAAAAATGGAGTGGGAATACTCTTTCGTGTAGGCACCCACTTCTCACTATCACAAATTTATCGAGACCCTGAGGGTAGATTCCTGCTCCTTACCGGTACACTACACAATAGGCCTATAACATTAGCAAACATTTACTGCCCTAATGTGTCCCAGCACCTCTTTCTTCAGAAAGTCTCTCATAGGATTCTTGAAATGCAGATCGGTGTTCTATTTCTCGGCGGAGACTTTAATGCCCCCTCTGATCCCTCCCTCGACACCTCTGATGGCATATCCAGCACTCCACAGAAAGTTCATAGGCGTATGATTGCTACACTTGTGGAACTTGCGTTGCACGATATCTGGCGCACACACCACCCACAGGCCAAAAACTACACCTTCTACTCGCACCCACATCGGAAATACTCTCGCATTGACTATTTATACACCAGTTCTACGGGTCTTATTGTTACGAAAAGTAGCAATATTCATGCGATCACTTGGTCGGATCATGCACCAGTTAGTTGTTCAATCCAATGGCCCGCCACACCAATCACACCTTTCGTGTGGAAATTGGATGACACATTACTAGCAGACCCGATATTCCATCTGGATGTTAAGGGTGCTATAGCTGAGTACTTCCTTATAAATGACAGCGACCGTTTGGAGGCCACTACTATATGGGAAGCGCATAAGTGCACCATTAGAGGCTTGCTTATTAAGCAAAAAGCAAAACTTAAGAGATTAGGAAGAGAGCGTTATGCCAGACTTCTATCCCAGGTAGAACAAGCTGAGTCCGCTCACAAAAATTATCCACAAGATGAAATTCGACTAGATCACTTGATCTCAACTAGGAAAAAATTGCTTCAGTTCCTTCAGGAAGGGTACCAAAAGCAGGCACTAATTTTAAAACAACTGTACTACGAGCAGGGTGATAAGCCTGGAAAGCTCTTAGCTAGAGCAATTGCGAGGAAACGAGTCAAGGCATATGTACATCATATGACAGATGCTCAGGGCATAGTCAAATCCGATGGTAACTCTATCGCGGAGGTCTTCAGGACCTATTATGAATCTTTGTATAATCTGCACACTACTGATCAGGCGGGAGGAGCACCGGGTGCTCAGGAGAGCGATATCGAAAATACCCGGGCATATCTGGAAGGCACAGAGCTTCCCAGACTGACAGATGCAGACTCAGAATCCTTGGACTCCCCGTTCACAGACGAAGAGGTACATAAGGCTATAAAAGGTCTCCCATCGGGAAAAGCCCCGGGACAGGTGGCTTCGGTCTCAAATATTATAAGCTTTATGCGGACATTCTAGTTCCGAAACTAGTGAGAATGTTCAATGATCTGTCTGACAGCCCAGATTTACCGGGTTCTATGCTTGAAGCTCATATAGCAGTAATTCATAAGCCTGGAAAACCTCCTGATAGGCCTGAAAGCTATAGGCCAATATCTCTCCTCAACTCGGATGTGAAAATATTGGCAAAGGTCCTGGCCACTCGGCTAAACAGATTCTTACCAAACCTAGTCTCTACAGAGCAAGTGGGGTTCATTCCTTCCCGAGAGGCAAGGGATAATACCCTGAAGGTGCTACAGCTGATAACCCATGCTCAGGAATCCAAAACGCCTCTGGCCCTGGTCACAACAGATGCAGAAAAAGCGTTTGACCGGGTCGCTGGGACTTTATTCATCTAACTCTCCTTAAGTTTGGGTTTGGACGGAGCTTCATTACCAAGGCAATGTCACTGTATTCTGCCCCTAACGCAAAAGTGCGGGTTAATGGCACTCTCTCGGAGACCTTCCAGATCAGAAACGGTACGAGACAGGGCTGTCCATTATCGCCCCTTCTCTTTGCCCTAACCATTGAAGTATTGGCAGGTAGAATCAGAGAGAACCGGAGGGTGCGGGGGATTGTCGTGGGCAGAATAGAACACAAATTGTCTATGTATGCGGACGATGTCCTCCTTACTCTCACAGACTCGGGAGACTCTCTGAGGGCTGCGCTGAGGGAAATTGAGATTTTCAGAGGGTTCTCGAACTTCCTTCTCAACCCTACTAAATCTGAGATATTTAATATCTCAGAACCCACTGAGGCCTTTGCTGGCAACAAATCAGGGTGTCCGATAAGAGTGGCAGAACATAAAATCAAATACCTAGGTATCATCATCACACCTAACCTCTCTGAGATAATCGAGCTGAACTACGGAGGTATTCGAGACGATATCATTAAAGATCTACTTAATTGGAAAAAGAAGACCATCTCATGGATGGGTCGCATTGGAGTGGTAAAAATGAATATTCTCCCAAGAATACTCTATATCATTCAGACAGTTCCGGCCTTGGCAGCTTCTCCCTATCTGCGGCAAATTCAAACCGCAATAGAAACGTATATCTGGAATGGGATTAGGCCGAGAATTAAACGGAGTACCATCTATCTTCCCAGAGAGAGGGGAGGCTTGGGAGTGCCATTGCTGAGAGAGTATCAGAGAGCTATCTTTTTACAGCGGATAGTAGAATGGTGTGGAAACTCCTCTAGCAAACGGTGGATTCAGATGGACAATGATATCCTTAAGAGCAGAAATGTGGGAGCGATGGCCTGGGTATCTCAGGGGAGCCGGCCGAGAGCTATTTCCTTGTACCCTATGATCGCCGACACATTTACTATTTGGGATAAGATCGTATCAGGAGGCTCCTTTGTGTCGACAAGAACCTCCCGAACATACCGGTCTGGGACAACCCAGACCTGGGTATGGAAATTAAACCCTATTTGCAGGGCACTACGCATACTCTAGCCGAGACTACAATCTCGAATATCCTACACGATGGGCAGCTCAAACCACAAAATGACCTCCTTGAGTGGGATCATGAGATGTTTAAGTCCTGGTACCGATGTGCTCAAATAGCGCATTACGTGAATTCACATAGAGAGCGCGCTGCGCTGTCTAGACAAAGAACGCAATTTGAAAAGATGTGCGTAATGACTCAGGCTCCAGCCCATCTAATTTCTCAATTATATAAGATCCTACTGACTGAAGACAGTCTGAAACTTCCGTCATATGCAGTGGCCTGTCAGACGGAACTAAAGATAGATATATTGGCCGATGACTGGTCGAGGATCTTCGCGAGAGCTAAGAAAGCCTCTATATCAGCGAGAGTGCAGGAAATGCATTACAAGCTTCTGAGTCGTTGGTATCTAACTCCTTCCAGGCTCCACAAGATCTACCCTCAGATGGGGAGGGAGTGCTGGAGGGGGTGTGGGGAGGAGGGAACAATTCTCCACATTTGGTGGGAGTGCCCGCACATAAGACTATACTGGGAGGAGGTGCTGGGAACAATGAGAAAACTTCTGAAAATTATAATTCCCCCAAATCCCACGTACTTGATATCTCACGGGCTCCCCAAGATAGCTGGAGAGGACAAGTACTTCCTTCTTCTACTAATGTTGAATTGCACGAAGGCGCTTATCCCTGTTCATTGGAAAAGCTCGCGGACCCCAACCGTACAGGAATGGAGGATCAGAGTTGGGGACTCACTCGGACTAGAGAGATATCACTTTCTAAAGACTGGGAGAATAGCCACACATGAAATGATGGTCCTGACTTGGGAGGGTAGGGGAATATAACTCAGACCATTAGGACTCAACAGAACTAGCGCATGCTACCCAGCCTGCCCCTGCCCCCTACGCTGCTTCTATCAAATCTCTCCCTTTACCTCTTTCCTCCTCCCCCTGGCCCCTTTCAGCCCTCTCCCCCAGTAGCCCCCTTACCCTGCATTCCTCTTCCCTCACCACATAACCCCTTCCTCCCCCCTAAATTTTTTTTTTTTCCTACCCTTCTCTTTTTCTATTCTCTCTTTCACTCCTTAAACACTTTTGTGTGAATACTTGAGGCTCCATAATACGCTCAGCTATGTGTAGATGTAAAGCTGAGCTTTTAAGCTGACAATATATCTGCCTTACGTATAAATTTTAAACTACAAATAATATGTTTACCTTAAGCTTACATATAATTGTCATAAATAGTTAGAGCACTTCTGCTCGTTACAAAAAGCACATTGTCTTTTGATCAGTTATTGCTTTTAATATAATGTTGGTCGAGACCATACAACGCACCTCATCTTGATTCCTTGTCCAGACTTGGGACTTAACATTGATCCTGATGCATCGGCCCATAATATGGCTTATGAAACAATGTTCAATGTAATGTTTATCGGTGTGTGTAACGTATTGTTTCAAAATTTATTGTACAAACTGTCTTACCACAAATAAAGCTTGTTGTTTTGAAAAAAAAAAAAAAAAAAAAATGAGTAGAAACTAAATACCTAAAATAAACAACTCATTTTGTTTGTGTGCACAAAAGCCTTTCAGCAACATTTTGAAGGTTTTTTTGAACATAATCTATATTTTTAAAACATTTTATTCTAGTCAATAAAAGGTAGCTCAAATTTGACTAGAATGCTTAAAACTCTATAAGCTGCCCTTAGTCCATTTAGTTAAGTGTATTTATCTGGTGAAAAGTATAATAAAGTTCTAAATTTGACATTAAAGCAATGGATTTGATAGATAATAACGTTTTAAGCAACTTTCCAATTTACTTCTATTATCAATTTTGCTTAGTTCTCTTTGTATCCTTTCCTAAAGAATAATCCTAGAGGAGTTCAGGAGCGTGCATGTGTCTTTATCTGACAGAAGTGCTTGCTACATTATTTATAGCAATGTGAATAAAAAGCATACTGTATTGTAATATGTTTCAATGTTGTGACGTTTAAACAATGTGACAATAAAAATAAAAAAAAAGAATTCAGCAATGTGCACTGTGTCCATATAATTCTTCAACGTGACCTAAAAAAGCAAAGAGAAACTTCCATAGTGCAGAACTGTTTAGAAATGTTTTCAAATGCTCAGCTTAGTCTGATGCTCAGCACATGGCTTTATAAGCTGTAAAATAATTTATTACAATATTAAAATACAAACTTTGTATAAAATAAATAATATATACAGTATATATATATACTGTCCTCTCACATCTTTTGCTCTCAGTGGCCCTTGCAAACAATTCAAGTTACTAGTGTTACATCAAAGTAATGTTTGTATACAACACTGGCAACTTGCAAACAAGCGTTTCAGTGTTAGACTGAGACCCCTCCTTGTTTTTACGTCAGGACATTGTGGCTTCACCTCTGACGCACATTTCACCTGTCAGCTTTTTCAAGGAACCAAATTGTGCCAGCATTTCAATATCTATATTTAGGCTTACATAACATTATCTGATCTGCTTTACCTGTAGGATCAGCACATTTTTATTGGCATGTCCTTGAGAAGAAGAGGTGACAGTTATAATTAGCAAAAACAGCTATTTCAAATACAAATATATCGATGAAGGAAGAAACATTTGATTCTTTGCAGTGGGTATAACAAGTAATTTGGAACACATTAATGGAAAACAAAGTTTATGGTACAGTGTTCTTTTTAATTTGAGGGTATTTTTTTATCTAAATTGGGTTAATAGTTTAGGAATTACAACACTTTTTATGTGTAGTCCCCTTCTTGTCATGGGACCAACAATAATTGTACAATTGACTGAGAAGCTGTTTCATTGAACTTTCAATATGAGGTCCAAAGAGCTTTCAATTATGTAAAGCAGACCATCATTAGGCTGAAAAAAACCAAAACCAAAACAAACCCATCAAATAGATACTATAAAAATGACTAGTGCCCAACACAATGATTTGGTTCACAAAAACGTCTGGACAACCACAATAGACAACTGTGGTGATTGATCACAAAATGATTTCCTTGGTAAAGAAAAACACGTTCACAACATCTAGCGAAGTCAGAGACACTCTCCAGTATATAATCAAGACTTCAAGAAATTAAATACAGAGGATTTACAGCAATATGCAAACTATTCATAAGTCAAGAATAGTAAGGCCAAATTAAACTTTGCAAGAAAACAAATAAAAAATTTGGCCTAGTTCTAGGCACAAAGTTCTTTAAACAGATTAAACTAAGACCTGTGCCAGAATTATGGGACGAGAAGTGTATAGAGAAGATAAATAAAAGCTTATGATCAGAAGCATACAACATCATCTGTGAAAAATAGTGGAGTGTTATGGCATGAGCTCATTTAGCTGACAATGAAATTGAGCCCCCAGTGTTTATTGATAAACCGGCAACATTCAGAAATGTGCGGATATGATGGAGGTTGGTGGATTAGGGGTTAATAGTGTAATGAGATACTTTGGATTTTGGGTGGGTGGCGGTTTATGGGCCAATAACTTTATTGGATTGGCAGATTAGGGGTTAATACATTTATTAGTTATTGCGGTGGGGGGATGGCGGTTGAGAGGTACATATTGCGCATGCATTAGGTGTTTGTTAAGACTTCCAGGGAGTTACGGTGCTCATATACTCAGCACAAGGCTTGATGGGCCTGCCTATGTGTGTGGAGGTGACAATGGAGTAAAATGTCTCCATTTTCGCCGCGTAAGTCCTTGCGCTGAATATGTGATAGAGTCTTGCGACGCCAGTTCTATGTTAGTATTGGAATAAAAACAGCAGGCAAAAGGTAAAATATACGCGCCGCACTTGTATGTGGTGCCATATATGTGATCGATAGATTTGAAAAAAAATGGTGACACCGGCTTTTGCGGGCGACCCATATATGTAATCTCGCCCCAGGTGTTTAGCCAGACTATTATAGTTGAACACACAGGAAATACATCTATCATGTCCATTAAAAGTCAGTTACAAATGAAATATATATAATCAGGAAGACTTTTCATACTATTTCTTTCTGATACAAGCCATTCAATGACTAACTCAGTCATTGGTAGTGTTTCGATAAGATAGTAAATATTGTAGATTTTAAGATATAGGCTTCATGCACAGAATATGACACTGCTTTAGTTATCTGTGTAAACTGTTGTTTGAAGTTGTCACAAATACCTAAGTGTAACAAATCCTGAGATTACAGATGTAGCAACTGTCATGGCACCCAATGGTGAGTAAAAAGCTGGTGCTAGGTTCAAAGAAAACCTGTGAAAATTAGTTAATGGCAATTTTATCCCAAGCTGTTTTTGCATGCTACGTGAAATGCAAGCAAACAATTTCACTGATCTGCTTGAAAGAACAGAAACTGGCCTATAATTTTTTTTCTATATGGATTATTATTTGTAGCCGCTTCATTTACATATTAAAATAAAAGTAGCAAGACTACTATGATATGCCTCTAGTCATTTGAAGAGATATAATTACTTCGGGAATAATAATTTTTAAATTATCTTTTGCATTCTACCATTCTGTTCTAAGCTCAGAATCAGAAAAAAATATTTTACCTTAGGGTTAAATGAATATCATTTCTATATCCTGCCTGATGGGCCTGCAGTACATAGCCTCATAAAACAGGAAAGATCTTTCAATAGAAAAAGAATCAGACTCCAAATGACCCTTACAGATACTATTAAAGTTCACTGTGTCATATTATTGTCTAAATAGTGGAAATAGCTTTGAATTTAAAGAGCTTTCTTTCTTAAGATACGGTGAGTCCACGGAATCATCAATTACTGTTGGGAATATCACTACTGGCCAGCAGGAGGAGGCAAAGAGCACCACAGCAAAGCTGTTAAGTATCACTTCCCTTCCCACAACCCCCAGTTATTCTCTTTGCCTTCAGTGCAAGGAGGAGGTGAAGTTATAGGTATGTATAAGATTCTTCTATCAAGATGGTTAAGCTATTACTGTATAGATCAATCTGAGCCTTATGTCTCCCAGGATGATGCTGTTCAGGCAATGCCACAGCTTTCTCCCTTTATGTCCCAAGCCTCTTTGGCGTCACATGCAGTGCCCTGTGGTCCCTCTAAATCTCCAGGAGGAGTATGTTTTGCTTACAGGTTTTGCAGATCAGGTGTCCTCTGCAAAAACTGTGGCTTTGCCTGTTTTTCCTTACCTTCAGGAAATATACAAGAGGATATGTTTTGTTTTGGATTGTAAGGTTTCTGCTCCTCATCTACTATGCAGGTTGCTCTCTCTTCTGAGTTTGGAAGGATAGGTTTTCTTCAACAGTAGGTTTTCTCAGGGTGAAAGCTCAGATTCGACAGTTTAATTCCTTCATCTGATGCTGAAGTCATATGCTTCAGATGTATGCTTGATCGCCTCATGTAATGTTAAAGGAGGTTTTGGCTACTTGGACGACATTGATTCCTTTGTCGTTGATTCCTTGTAGAAGGGACAAAGGAACTCTTCTCGAGATTAAGTTCCCATCCATGGGAATGAAGATTGGACAAGATCTCTTGAAAGAGAGAGAGATCTATGATAAGAGCAACCTTGAAATACCTCAAGACCTAAAAACATTTCTAGGATGACAAGACTCAGAAACTCGAGAAGATCCCGAATAATGGAAACAATAACTACACATCCTTTAGGTCTATTTTCGTTCTGAACAGATCCTCTTGAAATAAAGAAGAATGGTACTACTTTATTTTCTGTGATTTATTGTTTGTTTTATTTTGTAATTTAATTAATTGTATTTAATTAATGTAATTTATTTAATTGTAGTATAAAGTTAGGTGTTAGTGTAACTCAGGTTAGGTTTTATTTTACAGGTGAATTTGTATTTATTTTAGCTAGGTAGCTAGTAAATAGTTAATAACTATTTACTAACTAGTCTACCTAGTTAAAATAAATAGAAACTTGCCTGTGAAATAAAAATAAAACCTAAGCTAGCTACAATGTAACTATTAGTTATATTGTAGCTAGCTTAGGGTTTATTTTATAGGTAAGTATTTAGTTTTAAATAGGAATTAATTAGGTAATGATAGTGGATTTTATTTAAATTTATTTTAATTACATTAAAGTTAGTGGGAGTTAGGGTTAGGGTTAGACTTAGGGTTAGGTTTAGGGGTTAATAACTAGTATAGTGGTGGGGATGTTAGGGACAGCAGATTAGGGGTTAATAATATTTAGCTAGTGTTTACGATGCAGGAGTGTGGCGGTTTAGGGGTTAATATGTTTATTCTAGTGGCAGCGATGTCCGGAGCGGCAGATTAGGGGTTAATAATTTTATTTTAGTGTTTGCAATGCGGGGGGCCACGGTTTAGGGGTTAATAGGTAGTTTATGGGTGTTAGTGTACTGTTTAGTACTTTAGCTATGAGTTTTATGTTACGACGTTGTAGCATAAAACCCATAACTACTGACTTTCAGTTTACGGTATGGATCTTGACAGTATAGGCTGTACCGCTCACTTTTTGGCCTCCCAGGCAGACTCGTAATACCGACGCAAAGGAAGTCCCATTTAAAAAGGACTTTTTGAAAGCTGTGGTAGTTACCTTGCGTTACGGCCAAAAAAGTGTGCGGTACAGATATACCTGCAAGACTCGTAATACCAGCCGTAGTGAAAAAGCAGCGTTATGATGCTTTTTCATTCATAAGGCAAAACTCGTAATCTAGCCGATAGTTATTTATAAACCTAGGACAAGGCACTCTTGCTTCTAGTAGAACATCTTAACTCCATTATAAACACTATACATAAATTCCTACTGTCGGACTATGAATGGCCCCTCAGATTGAGAAGTGATTTATTATAAAACTGCCCCAATATTCTGCATAAGGCATGGATAAGACAGGAGAGAAATCATTCAGGTTGAAGGTTGGCAGCTTTCAGGCAGATACAGTAAAAAGGAGTAGTCAAAGGTTCAGATTACGAGTGGTGCATTAACAGTTACACACCAGCGATATAGAGTTTATTGCGGCTGTTTGCGCATATCAGAAGAAGTGCTCGGTTACAAGTTAGCTGCATTGCTGTAGACCGGTCAGAGTGCCCATGACCCCTGTCCACCGCCAAAAGTGCCTTTAATGGGAACGTGAGCATCAGAACTGGACCATGGAGCAATAGAAGAAGGTTTCCTGGTCTGATGAATCACGTTTTCTTTTAGATCAGCTACACAAAAATGTATTCATATGTATTATTATATATACTATATGTGTATTCCTTATATGTTTGTATATTCAGTATTCTTTTTATTTAAAAAAATCAGTTATTGTAAAAACAAAATTTGTTCTTTCAAGCATATTTCAATTCTTTCAAAATATATATGATGGTCTTACAACAAAATTTTAATTTGTTCTGAAAAAGATTATATGTAACATGTGGGAATAAATAAAATGAAAACATGCTTCAGTTGTAAAGAATGATTTAGTCTTTGATGTAAAAACTACCCCCATTCCTTAAATGGTTAAATCATTAATAATATTATTAATCTTAATCATTAAAACTCACATATTTCCTTCAAAATACAGCTTTTTTTCTGAACAAAACATGACCAACAGAGTATTTATATTTGACCTTCATAGTGACACAATTACTTCCATGGTAACTGTGCCCATCTTGTCATTTGTAGAAGATAATTCAGTGATAGTGCTATAATTTGCATTGCATAATATCTCTTAATATAACACAACAGGAAACAAAATATGCAGTGGAAAGGAAAGCCAACAGACTGTGTTGAGTGTGGCAGCATCTATTTATCTTCTAGGAGCAGAATTGATCATGTGTAAACCTATTTAGATTACAAAACTAATGCTTCACATTTCTTCTCATATATCTCTTCCTGCGAGCAATTTGGCTCATATTGGATTGCAAGGAGAGTGTTCTGAAGAGGGTGCTGAGTATTCACCTCAGTTAGAAATATTCAATCAAAGCTAGTGTAAAATGAATAGTTCAACTGTAATCAGTGAAGGGGAAAAGGGAGGAAAGAAATGCATTTAATCTGGCAAGCTGTAAAACAGTTTCCCCTCTTAAAGCGCAAAATACATTTTTGAAGCATGCTTTTAAAAAACATGTTACACAAAAAGAGTATGGTTGTAATACACCAAATTTTGCAGTGATATGATTATTGAAGGCAAAGGTAATTTAGACATGGTAATGTATTACAAGAATACATAATAATAATGCTATTTATTCAGTTTAAATATAGGGCCAGATACCAAGTTGAGATGAAATTTTGCTTCGGCTAAAGCAACATTTACGCTCAAGTAAGTAATACTAGCGCACGCAAATGTGCGCTGGTATTACAAGTGAGGTTCAATGTGAAAGCGACCTTGTGTTCACATTGCACAGAAGCATTGTGCTAACGAAATCGTGCTCCCATAGGCTCCAATTGCAGCCTCGTTCTTATGCTGTGAGACATGGTATGAGAACTAGCACAATGAAGGGGGCAAATCACGCAGAGATGAACAGAAAATAGAAATATGTATGTATATGACTATATACATATATAAGTATGAGTTAAAATGTGTATATACACATATTAACACATAAATATAAATGCATATATTCAGAGGAGTGTGAAAAATCCCTCCTGAGATGTGTGCAAACCTGGTGGCCAACTACAAGAAATGTCTGACCTCTGTGATTGCCAACAAGGATTTTGCCACCAAGTACTAAGTCATGTTTTGCAAAGGGGTCAAATACTTATTTCACTCATTAAAATGCAAATCAATGTATACATTTTTTGAAATGTGTTTTTCTGGATTTTTGTTGTAGTTATTCTGTCTCTCACTGTTCAAATAAACCTACCATTACAATTATAAACTGATCATTTCTTTGTCAGTGGGCAAACGTACAAAATCAGCAGGGGATCAAATATATTTTTCCCTCACTGTATACAAGTGGCCCTCGGTTTACGACGGTTCAATTTGCGCCGTTTCAGAATAACACCCTTTTATTCAGTCATGTGACTGCTATTGAAAAGCACTGACAAGCAGTGCAGTGATTAAAAACAGGGCAGGCCAGTAGGTGGAGCTGTCCGCTTGTGTTGCACCAAAGATATGCAAGCCAAGCAGGTTGAAATAAATCAGTGTAACCAGACCTGAACTATCAAGCAGCTTTCATAGGAACAAGATGTAGCAGCCACTTCCCTTTCATCTTCCTGCCCAGCTGCTTGAAAGTCAGGGTGCATATAAATCAGTCCAGACTGGAATGCATAGAATAGCTGTAGACCCGATATTATCTAACATGCTAACAATGCAGAGAACTGTTTGCAGAAAAATGCAAGTAAAAAATGTTTTTGTTCATTAAACTTAATTTGATGATACATTATTTGTTGTGTGATTATTTTATTAGGTTTATAATGCTGTTTAGCAAATGCTTTTGTTCATTAAACTTAGTTTGATGATATATTCTGTGTTGTGTGATGATTTTATTAGGTTTAAAATGCTGTTTAGCATTTAAAGTCTTAATTTCAAAGCCTTAAAAATAATGTATTAGGTGTTACTTATGACAATTTTGAGAGGGGCCTGGAACCTAACTCCCTCAATTCCCATTGACTTACACTATAAACTGGGTTTCAATTTACAACAGTTTCTATTTACAACCATTCCTTCTGGAACCTAACCCTGGCGTAAACTGAGGACTACCTGTATATATTTTAAAATGCTGCTAATCGCTGTGCTACTTAACCCTTCGCAACACTTAGGTTCTGTGCCGTATATGACGGCATCAGGATGAGGATTCCTTAGGAACCTATGGAAGTGCGCTCTCGTTAGCGCAATGCTTCCTAGCAATGTGAACGGTAGCTCACGTTTGCATTGTGCTCAATACATATATATATTTACTAGGAACACACAGTACCCATAGACTGCAGTGCTGGGTTTTTTTCTAGCACCCCACACCCACCAACTTTAGACCCCAAAAACTGCTCAGTGTAGGCTTTTTTTTTTTTTTTTAAATGCTACTTTTTTTTTGGGGTGGGGGCAATTTGGAGACAGCTGGTTAATTTTTTGAGCGAGCTCGCATTAGCAATAAACAGACACTTATTTGTCACACACCTGTAAACAGGCGAATTTGCCCGTTTCCAGGTGTGTGATAAATTAGCGCTCCACTTGTAATCTAGCCCATAATGTTTTAAAAGAATAGCTAAAGTTGAGCTATTGCATTCTAGATTCAGTTATCTCCTACCTTATTTTTAATATACAGAATACATTCACAGTGGTTGCTGGATTAGGCAAGAGATTTAATTTTCAAATTATTCTACAATGACATAATAATTTTAATTTTTTGAATCTCCTCTCACTACCATCTATGGGCTCGTTTACATTGAGTCATTAAAAATGGAGCAGTAAGCTACCGAAGCTGCCAACAGCTAAAAGTAGTTTACAACTCCATTTTAGTACCAGGTTTCCATTGAAATATTTTGTTTAGTGAGTGCAGTCAGGCTTTTTTTTTTGTAGGTGTAAGTTAGAGTTGTGTTAGCGCTTCAATCCGAAGTTGGCTTTTTTTTAAAAAAAAAATCGTACCTTAACAAGTACGTTGTTATGGTAACCCGACCTAACACTATAAAAGTTACATTTAACACCTGCTCTCCTTACCTATGATTGCCTCTAGAGAGAAAGATACAAGTGTTATGTAGGTCACAGGTCTTCAGCGCTATAAACATAGTTGGTATACAGGATAACATTTATAGGGATCAAATGGGTAGAGTGCCCTGCCGAGAGTGGCACTTTTGTAGTCGTCTCTTGTGAAGGTGATCTAGAAACAGTTGGGCTCATAGGCTTACATTCTAAGGGGTTCAAGGGGAAAGCGATGGAGTTAGGAAAGGTTAGTGTTGGTTGTATGCATCCCTGAATAGTAGAGTCTTTAGGGAGAGCTTGAAGCTGTTAAAACTAGGGGAGAGTCTTGTGGAGCGAGGCAGGGAGTTGCACAGGATGGGGGCCAGTCTGGAGAAGTCCTGTAAACGGGAATGTAAGGAAGTACAAGAGAGGAGGGAGAGTCTCTGGAGACAAGGTCTGAAATGTAGTGGGTAGCAGTGCAGTTGAGGGCTTTATATGTTAGCGTGAGGATTTTGTGTTTAATCCTGGAGGCAAGAGGAAGCCAGTGAAGGGATTGTCTGAGAGGTGCAGCAGATGAAGAGTGGCATGTAAGGAAGATGAGCCTAACAGAGGCATTTATTATGGATTGTAAAAGAGCTAGGTGGCAGCTAGGTAGACCAGAGAGGATGGAGTTGCAGTAGTCGAGATGGGAAAGGATGAGAGAGTGGATTCAAATCTTAGTTGTGTAAGGAAATGTCTAATTTTAGAGATGTTTTTAAGGTGGAAGCGGCAGGCTTTAGCCAAGGACTGAATGTAAGAAATGAATGAAAGGTCTGAGTCAAGTGTGACCCCAAGATATCGGGCATGAGGAGTAGGGGTAATGAAGTAATTATCAACAGTTATAGAAAATTGGGGGGGAGTTAAATTTTGGAAGAAGGGGGAAAAATAAGGAATTCATTTTTGGAGAGATTTAGCTTAAGATAGTGAGAGGACATCCAAGATGAGATATGAGAAAGACAGTGACATGGGTTAATAAGGAAGGAGGTAGGTCTGGTGCAGAGAAGTAGATTTGGGTATCATCGGCATACAAATGATATTAAAACCCATGAGACTTTATTAAGGAACCTAATGATGATGTATAGATTGAAAAGAGAAGGGGACCGAGGACAGAGCCTTGAGGTACCCCAACAGAACGAAGGCTACACTAAAGGTACAGTTAGATAGATAAGAAGAGAACCACAGGAGAGCTGTGTCACAGATGACAAAGGATTGGAGGGTTTGGAGCAAAAGAGGGTGTTCAACAGTGTCAAAGGCTGCAGACAAATCAAGGAGGATAAGCAGAGAGAAGTGCCCTTTGGATTTTGATGTAAGTAGGTCATTGGTAACCTTGACAATTGCTGTCTCTGTGGAGTGAAGGGGATGAAATCTAGATTGCAGTGGGTCAAGAAGAGAGTATAGTGTAAGGAAATGGGATATACGTGCATATACTAGCTTTTCAAGGAGCTTGGAGGCAAGAGGGAGTAGAGAAATAGGACGGTAGTTGGATGGGGAGGTTGGATCAAGGAAAGGTGTTTTGAGGATAGGTGTGACCAGTGCATATTTTGTAAGGAAATGTCTAATTTTAGAGATGTTTTTAAGGTGGAAGTGGCAGGCTTTAGCCTGTGTGACCCCAAGACATCAGGCATGCGGAGTAGGGGTAATGATGTAATTATCAACAGTTATAGAAAGTTGGGGGGGGGTAGATTTTGGAAGAAGGGGGAAAAATATGGAGTTCATTTTTGGAGGGATTTAGCTTAAGACAGTGAGAGGACATCCAAGATGAGATATGAGAAAGACAGTGACATGGGTTAGTAAGGAAGGAGGTAGGTCTGGTGCAGAGAGGTAGATTTGGGTATCATCGGCATACAAATGATATTAAAACCCGTGGGACTTTATTAAGGAACCTAATGATGACATATAGATTGAAAAGAGAAGGGGACTGAGGACAGAGCCTTGAGGTACCCCAACAGAAAGAAGGCTACACTAAAGGTACGGTTAGATAGATAAGAAGAGAACCACAGGAGAGCTGTGTCACAGATGACGAAGGATTGGACGGTTTTTAGCAAAAGAGGGTGGTCAGCAGTGTGAAAGGCTGCAGACAAATCAAGGAGGATAAGCAGAGAGAAGTGCCCTTTGGATTTTGCTGTAAGTAGGTCATTGGTAACCTTGACAATTGCTGTCTCTGTGGAGTGAAGGGGATGAAATCTAGATTGCAGTGGGTCAAGAAGAGAGTATAGTGTAAGGAAATGGGATATACGAGCATATACTAGCTTTTCAAGGAGCTTGGAGGCAAGAGGGAGTAGGGAAATAGGACGGTAGTTGGATGGGGAGGTTGGATCGAGGAAAGGTGTTTTGAGGATAGGTGTGACCAGTGCATGTTTTAGAGATGAGGGAAATATAACAGTGCTGAGGGAGAGGTTGAAAATGTGTTTGAGTATGGGGGTGAGGGTTGAAGTGAGGGAGGGGAGTAGCTGTGAGGGAATAGGGTCGAGGGGACAGGTAGTGAGGTGCGAGGACAGTATAAGGGCAGAAACTTCTTCCTCAGTAACAGGGGCAAAATAGCTCAATTTAATGGTATTCGGGGTTTCAATGATTGTGAGCTGTTGAGGGGTGGGAGATTGGTAGTAAGTTGAGAGATGATTTCATTTCTGATGGAGTCAATTTTGTTATTGAAGTGGCTGGAAAAATCATGAGCTGAGAGAGAAGTTGTATTAGGAGGTGGGGGTGAGCGGAGAAGTGTATTGAATGTGGAAAACAGACATTTTGGGTTAGAGGAAAGAGTAGAGATGAATTCAGAGAAGTATTGTTGCTTATAAAGATTAAGGGCAGAATAGTAGGAGTTCAGGATGAATTTGTAGTGAAGAAAGTCAGCTGAACTCCGAGATTTCCTCCAGTGTTGCTCAGCAGTACAGGAACATCTGTGTAGGTACCGTGTCAGAGGAGTATGCCAAGGAGAGTGTGGTTTCTGAGGTATGGTAGGAGGGGCCAGAGTGTCAATGACCGATGGAAGGCTGGAGTTATAGTGGCAGATAGATTGATCAGGGCAGAAAAAGGAGGTGATGGAAGAGAGGAGAGGTTCGAGAGAGCTAGCGAGCTGTTGCTGATCTTATGACTTAGTGCTTCTGTGAAGTTTAGTGTAAGGGGTAGAGGAAGGGGGGGGTTGTAGGGAGGGAAGTGATGTTGCAAGTTAAGAGAAGATGGTCAGAAAGAGGAAAAGGGGAGTTTGTGAAATTAGAGATAGTACATTGATAGCTGAAAATCAGATCAAGGGAGTGACCATCTTTGTGAGTGGAAGAGTCAGTCCATTGTGACAGGCCGAAAGAGAAAAGTGAGTTGCAGAAGTTATTTTGCAAAGGAGACAGTGGGATTGTCAAGAAGGATGTTGAAGTGCCCAAGAATGAAGGCAGGGGTGTCTGAGGAAAGGAAATAAGGAAGCCAGACAGCAAAGTGATCTAAAAATTGAGTTGGGGAGCCAGGGGGCGGTATATGACTGCAACATGTATAGAGAGGGGAGAAAATAAACAAATTATGTGTACTTAAAATGAAGAAAATGTGAGGGAAGAGAAGGGCTGTATTTGTTGAAAGGTTCAACGAGAGGAAAGTAAAATACCATCACCACCTCCTAGGAGTGTGGCGGAAATGGAGACCCCCATGTGACAGTGCAGCAGTGGATGCTGTGTCTGAAGCAGAGAGCCAGGTTTCTGTAAGAGCCAGATGGTTAAGTGAGTGCGAGATAAAGAGATCAAACAGAGCGAGAGTTCCAGAGTGCACAAGTGAAGGGGGTGGTGGTTTTAGATGCTAGAGGAATGAGATTAAAGGGCCATGAAACCCACATTTTTTCTTTCATGATTTAGAAAGATAATGTCATTTTAAACATCTTTCTAATTTACTTATATTATCTAATTTGTTTTATTCTCTTGATATTCTTTGCTGAAAAGCATATCTAGATATGCTCAGTAGCTGCTGATTGGTTGCTGCACATAGAAGCCTTGTGTGATTGGCTCACCATGTGCATTGCTTTTTCTTCAACTAAGGATATCTAAAAAATGAAGAAAAATAAATAATAGAAGTAAATTGTAATGTTGTTTAAATTTCTAGTCTCTATCTGAATCATGAAAGAAAGATTTTGGGTTTAGTGGCCCTTTAAGGTTACCAGAGTTTTATTTTTGAAGTCTATTGAAAGGCACACAATATTAATTTAATTTGTTAATTAATTCAATGTATCGCTTTAAGTTTATCTCTAGAGGCAATCACAGGTAAGGAGCGCAAACGTTAAACATAAATTTTATAGTGTAAGGCTGAGTTACCATAGCAACAAACTTGTTATAGCGCAATTTTCGAGAAATCTGATGTTGGATAGAAGCGTTAACGCATTTACTTACACCTACACGAAAAGATAAACTGCACGCAATGCACAAAATATTTCAGTGGAAACCTGGTACTTAAAATGGAGCATAAACTACTTTTAGCTGTTGGCCGCTATAGCTCCGATTATACTGACTCAATGGAAATGAGCGCTGAGGTTGTGCACTGCTCCAAGCAATCACTGTGTAGTATATAGCCAGGCAAGCAAAACTGCAGCATTCTTAAAGGGAAATAATATCCATTTTAGGATAGTTTATAACTGGTGAGCTATTGACTGCACAAGGTTTACACACGTGTTTGCATATTACGAGTTCAGCAGCGGTTAGATTATCGCAAACTAAGTTTTTGAAAAATGATGCGTCCTATCTTTTCAATTGACCACAGAAAACGTAATTCTGCATTCGTATTACAAGTTGTTGGGTAATATGTGCAATCCCGTGCTATTTGTGTTTTCAATATGTTTCATCTGCATATGGTCAAGAATCATTACTAAGGTTCTCACATAGGTCTAAGGTACTAGAAATTAAACATCTTACATAAAAAGAGAATAATACTGGCCCTGTGACTTTAATTTAGTAGAAAGGACTGTGTCTGGATTATCATACAATGTCCGGTGCTACCCTCTATTGTTAATCAAGCATACATTGAAAGAGAGAGAAGTTTAAAGAGACGGGAATTTAGCACTCTATCTACTATACTATGTACATAATAAAACTTTTATTAATATTTTTTTTTTAAATTAGAGGTATAACATCTTCAGTAAATATATAAATACCACCAATAACTAATTAGTGGGATTCACCCCCATGTTTCCTGGCCGATAACTGCATACATCAACCTCATGTGACAGAAGTGAAGAGCACACTATAAGACTACACACACAAACAGACGAGTTTCGGTCTGAAAACAGGCCTTTCTCAATGTTAGTTGTGAGCAAGACTTCTCTTTCTTTTCACTAGCTATTAAACAAACATCACAGCCAATATGTCCCAGATAACCAACTTGGCCTTTCAGGCCATTCTTGCCTTTTTTATCACAATTGTGTAACAGTGCTCTTTTGATTGACTAATTGACTTCCCTATTTGGCAAATATGGATTCTGAGTTTGCTTGTTCCCTTGCTCTTGGAAAACTCTGTCTCAACACAATCATAAGTGGCAGTCATCTTGCCCACACGTGCAGGGTGTGTGCACTCACTGATGCTCAGGTTTATGACATCTACAGCATCTATACGCTGAACAATATTAGTTTATTCTATGTCATAAAGCATGACGCAAGGCACTTTCACTGTCATAATCGGGAAGTTTAGGAATGCCGTTCTTAACAAGTGTCAGTACTCTGTCAGGTTCCTGTCACTCCTGTTTACCTGCCTATCACGGACTCAGTCTCTGTTAACCCAACACACTTACTTTACATTAAGTAAGCTTACGTAGACACCCTCAGGTGCCTAGTTAATTTGTTTGTATCTAGCAAGCTACTGAGCTCCAGAGAAACCTCTTCTCTCATCGTTTTCTGCGGATTTCATCCTCTGAATTGGATTCCTACTCGAAACCACCTAACTGCTTTTTGCAGTTCATACTGGGACTCTCAGTTATAATTCTACACAGCTATTTACTGTTTATATGGACATCAAATCCGGAGTATAACTTCACTTCAGAAGTTTTCCTTCTCACAAATCATCTTCCTCAAAATATTCAGAGGATTCCTACCTGAAGCAAGCTTCTATAACACCGGACTTTACAATTTGTTCCTATCCAGGTTTCAGCTTAACATCTGATTTATTTTTAGTCAACTCTCCATAAACCGGAGTTAGGACACAACTCTCCTTACTTTTTGATCTCCGTATTTGTGATTCAGGTTGCCGGCTTGCTACGTCATCCTCCTGATGAATCTGGACTTCAGCCGCTGCTCACAATATTCTCGCTCAGTGATCAGAGTGGAGACACATGCACCTCTCGTCATCCTGTCAGTGAATTTGAACCTGAATTCTTCTGTGTAAGACACATTATCTTTTCCAGCAGTCTGAGTTGCTTTAACATACTCAAGTAAATCCTCTAGCAATAAGTATATACTTGTAATTGCTACAATTTATTTGATACTCTGAACAACTTGTATCTAGCAAGCTACTGAGCTCCAGAGAAACCTCTTCTCTCTCATAGTTTTCTACGGATTTCGTCCTCTGAATTGGATTCCTACTCGAAACCACCTAACTGCTTTTTGCAGTTCATACTGGGACTCTCAATTATAATTCTACACAGCTATCTGCTGTTTATACGGACATCAAATCCGGAGTATTACTTCACTTCAGAAGTTTTCCTTCTCACAAATCATCTTCCTCAAAATATTCAGAGGATTCCTACCTGAAGCAAGCTTTTTTAACACCGGACTTTACAATTTGTTCCTTTTCAGGATTCAGCTTAACATCTGATTTATTTTTAGTCAACTCTCCGTAAACCAGTGTTAGGACACACCTCTCCTTACCTTTTGATCTCTGTATTGGTGATTCAGGTTGCCTGCTTGCTACGTCATCCTCCTGACGAATCCGGACGCTGCTCACAATATTCTCGCTCAGTGATCAGAGCGGAGATACACGCACCTCTCGTCATCCTGTCAGTGAATTTGAACCTGAAAACTTCTGTGTAAGACACGCTAACTTTTACAGCTGTCTGAGTTGCTATAACATACTCAAGTAAATCCTCTAGCAATAAGTATATACTGCAATGGATCCACTCAAGTCTACCATATCCTCAGGCATTTATCTGGCCACAGTAAGAGGCCACAAATTGGCATCACAAAGGGATTGGTGTTCAGTACTTATGCACAGCATGCATACATAAATTTATATGGACAGTACAAGATTGGAGGTCCCTTTTAAATAAGACAAGGAAAAAGGAAAAGCGCAACAAATGCTACTAAGTGCAGATGTAAAAGTTCAAATTTATATGCAGCCCTACACTAGTGGGCAAAAACTTACAAGATAAATGCTAAAAACAGGCACATCAAACAGGTGATAGGATAAGTGGCGGCACACCAACCGGAGTTACGAATATACTCTTGTTTCTGTTCTGCATCTGGTTGATCAGTCCGTGGCAGGTAAGAGCAGGTAATCCAAGTTCTGTTCTGGTGTCACAACCCAAAAAGCTGCCGATTTACTGCAATCCCTCAGCTTTGTTCTCACTATATTGTTACTAGGAGAAAGAGCCTCCCTGTTTGTGTCTATGCTGAATAAACCTGCTTGTTCTCGTCAGGCTTCTGGAGGATCTGAAATGAGATCTGTAAGAGGTCCCTTTCTTGGACGTGTTCAAAGCAGCAGCTTCCAGTCACTAACACAGAGAAAACACAGAGTAAGGCGAGACAAGCTTCCCCGTGGGAGAAGGAGGGAATGTCCCTACAGTGGGAGGGGAAGGGGCAGCTGACATGCAGGTTTCCCTTTTAAATGCACTCAGAAATATGTCTGTACTAAATATGTGCCGACCAAGGTTTATGTCAGAAATGCCAATGTTGTCAAAGTTTATAAATGATTTTGTGCCAGATTAACTAACCCTTAAACTATCAACTGTGATTATTGGGTTTGTCAGTCTGACTTATTTTTACCAAAGGCACACAGCAAACAAGGAACAGATTTAATCCTTGATTCTATTTATGCTTTGGAGTAACACCAAAAGAGATTTAGGTACTGATACAATGTAGTAACCTTATTTGCTGAACACAAACACAAAATATTGAAAAAAGGAATTTCAGGTAAGTAACGATTGTTAACTATTACCTTTAGTTGAATTCAGAGGGTGCAGCAACGGTGGTAAAAGTGTTAGTGTTACCTGTTGTTAGTAGGAGGCTGTTTGCAGTGTGTTGCGCTTGGGAGAGCGGATCGTCTGTAGCTGATGACGTCACAGGTTTGTAAGCTTCTCCCCTGACACAGGCTACAGTGAGAGCGGATCAGCTTGTTGCTGCAGGGGAAAGCAATTAGCAGGAATGCAAAGTACTGCAAGTAAGGAAGATGGCTGTAAATCTTGAGTGCTTCAATAATCCAGCAAGGAAGGAAGTGGGGAGGAGACTTTTATAGGGATGAATGTAGATATTTAAAGGGACAGGCAGAATCCTTACATAGTCCCCCTCAAAGACACCACTCCGGGGTGTCATGGACGCGGCCTATCAGGGTGAAGACTATGAAACTGGGAAACCAACCTATGTGCTGACATATTCAAAGCAGGTTGCCAGGTATCATCCTCATGGGCATAACCACGCCAATGCACTAAATATTGAAGCTGACCATGTTGAAGTCTGGAATCAAGAATTCTTTGGACTTCATAGTCCAGATTAGATGCAGGAGTAAGTGGAACTAGAGGTTGTGAAATAGATGTCACAGTTGATGTACACGGTTTTATTAGAGAAACATGGAAAGTGGGATGGATCTTGTATTCGGAAGGCAGGGTCAACGTAATTGTAGTAGGACTGGGTATGGCGGAGATGGGAAATGGTCCAATGAACAATCTTCCTATAATCTTCCTGTAATTTTAAATTCTTCGTAGACAAACAGACATTTTGACCAATGTGGTACTGTCCTTGATCCCTATGACGCAAATCATAGTGTTTCTTTTGGGATGCCTGTGCATGTCGAATGTTATTCTCTATGATGCTAAACGCTTGATTGATGTTATCAATCTGTTCGAGAACTTGGGGACAGGGTACATCCTTTCTTGGTAGGAAGTTAAAATGTGGATGAATTCCTGTATTGATAAAGAATGGACTGAAACCAGTACTAGTGCTCTTTGTGTTATTATAGGCGAATTCTGCAATGGGAAGATAAGTAGCCCATGTGTCCTGTTGATGGGTAGAGTAACATCGCAAGTACTGTTCAATCCATTGATTTGTTCACTCAGTTTGACTGTTTGACTGTGGGTGATATGATGTGGTAAGGTTTAGTTTAATACCCAATGCTACACACATTTGTCTCCATAATCTAGAGGTGAATTGAGTGCCTCTATCACTGATAATTACCTTTGGTATCCCATGTAATCTGACGACCTCTTTGATGAATATCTCGGATGTCTGTTTGGCTGTTGGAATTTTTTGTAATGGTATGAAATGTGTCATCTTTGAAAACATGTCCACGATTACAAATATGGTAGTATAGTTACTGGAAGGAGGTAGGTCCACAATAAAATCCATCAACACTTGGATCCAAGGTTTATTAGGGACAGGAATTGGCTGTAATAAGCTGACAGTTTTTTTACGCGAATGTTTGGAAGTTGCGCATATGGAACATTGACTGACATAAGTTTTGACAGTTTGATACATATTTGGCCACCAAAATGATCTTAATAATAACTTCAAAGTCTTATCAGTTCCTAAATGACCGGCTAAAGGGGAGTGGATTGCAGAATTTGTGTTCTGAGTTTAGGTGGTATGTATAGGAGATCCTTGTAGTAGTATATTCCTTCCTTATCTTTGTTTAACAATATGATAGGTTTGGTTTGATCTGAGTTTTGTGCTTGCTTGATGTTCTGTGGCAAGTTTGTAATAATTCCAATTTTCACGGGGTATGACAGTAGATTGGGAGTCTTTTTGAACCGGTTTTTCATATATCCTAGATAATGCATCTGCTTTACCGTTTTTTGAACCAGAACGATAAGTAATAATGTAACAAAAATGAGAAAAATACAGACTCCATCTTAGTTGTCTAGAGGATAGTGTCCTGTTTGTTTGTAAATACTGTACATTTTTATGGTCTGAGTAGATTACTATAGGATGAGTAGCCCCCTCTAGTAAATGACGCCAGTGATCAAATGAAGCTTTGATTGCCAATAACTCCTTTTTCCCCAACCGGATAATTCATTTCTGCTGAAGTCATAATTCATGAGTAGTACACAACGGGGTGTAAAGGTTCTTTATAGGATTTTCTCTGTGAGAAAATTGCTCCAATCGCATTTTCAGATGTAGCTATCTCTAAAGTAAATTGTGAACGAGTATCTGGAAATTGCAGTATTGGTGCTGTTATGAACTTTTGTTTCAATTGATCAAATGCCGACTGGGTTTGGGTGGTCCATTTATATGAAGTTTGATTCTTAGTTAATTCTGACAATGGCTAAGCTAGGGTGGAAAAATTATGGATGAATTTGCGGTAAAAGCTTGCAAAACCTAGAAAACGCTGGACATGTTTCTTTGATTTTGGTATTGGCCAGTTTTTTATAGCTATTACTTTACTGTCTTCCATGTTAATACCTTCACAGGTGATATGATATCCAAGGAACAATATTTTTCCATTTTAGCATACAAATGATAAGTTCTCAATCTAGATAGTACAGTTCGGACGTGTGTTATGTGTTCAGTAATGTTGGATGAATAGATAAGTATATCATCTAAATACACTACAAAATATGTGTCTAAAATATCCCTGAATATATCATTAATGATAGACCGAATGGCATTACTGTATACTCAAATAAACCATATCTGGTCTTAAATGCAGTTAGCCATTCATCACCTGCTCTTATTCTGATGAGGTTATATGCGCCTCTAAGGTCCAATTTGGTGAAAACCTTAGCTCCTCGCAACCGTTCAACAAGCTCTGAAATTAGGTGTAGTGGGTATCGATTTTTTATTGTACATTTATTAAGTTCTCTGTAATCTATTATGGGGTGTAAACTCTGATCTTTGTTTTTTACAAAAAATATACCAGCGCCTGCTGGAGACGTAGAGAAACCCTTCTTTAAGTTTTCCTCAAGATATGATTTTAAATGTCCTAGTTCAGGTTTTGATAATGGGTATATTTGACCTACTGGTATTGTTACACCTGGAAGTAGATCGATTGGACAGTTGTATGTCCTGTGAGGTGGGAGAGTTTTTGCCTCTTTCTTATCGAATACGTCTAAAAAATCAGTATAATGAGATGGTAAGGAGATGTTGGATAGATGTAAAACTGATTTTCTAGGGTAGCAAGTAGAGGTGCAGTATTCAGAGGTTAGTGTAGTTGTAAGAGATGACGAGTTAATTTTAGGTTGGTGTAGCTTATGTCAATTTATTCCTAGTACTACTGTGTACATAGGTGAGGGTATGATTTCAAATGTCAGTACTTTTGTATGTCCGTTGTGAGTTGAAACTAGAAATGGAGATGTGTGTTGTGTTATGGGTCCGGATGTTAGTTGAGAACCGTCAATAACTTTAATTAAAACTGGGTTATGCTTTGAATGACAGGGTATTTTATTTTTATTGACATAAGTTTGATCTATGAAATTTCCGCAAGCTCCTGTGTCAATGATGGCATCACACTTGAGGACGTGCTTGTCCCACTGTATGAATAGAGGTCGAGTAATGTATTGTGAGGTTGAATTGTTTGTAGAAATGCAGGGAGTGAGGTTATAAAGCTTACCGTTTTTTTGTTTTGCAAGAACTGGGCATTCCTTAACAGCATGTTCCCAGGATGCACAGTACATGCATAAATTGTGCAGTGGGCGGCAATTTTTCTCGGATACTGTCAGAGGACCCCTTATGATCCTAATCTCCATAGGTTGTTCTTCATGACTCCTTGGGTCATCTTGAGCAGGTATGAATTTCTTTGAGGAGCCTCTCTCTGACTTACGCTCCCTGATTCTTCTATCAATACTAATGGAGAGGTTGTAGAGTTGTTCCAAAGTGTCAGGAATTCCAACTCTTGAGAGCTCATCCTTGATTTCTTCTGTAAGTCCCAAGCGAAACTGATTTTTTAATGATATTTTGTTCCATAATGAATCTTTTGCTGCAATTTTAAACTGGGCAATAAAATCCTCCACATGTTGCCTGTTCTGTTTGAGGCTTCTCAGAGTATTTTCAGCTGAGGACTGTTTAAAAGGATCATCATACAAAGCTGTCATTGCTGTTATAAAGGAGTCCAGTGAATTAATAACTGGATCATTTGTCTCATATAAAGAATCAGCCCATGCCCTAGGCTCTGCTCTCAAGTAGGATATAATTGTCAGAACTTTAATCCTATCTGTGTTATATGTCTTAGGCTTTAATTCAAATAAAAGCAAACATGCCTTTTTGAATTCTCTAAATGCTGACCTATTTCCTGAAAATTTTTTCTGGGGCTGATACCAAGGGTTCTGACACCTGTTCTGTTGGTTTTATTTTGACTGATAAGACCTCACTTAAACAGGCTTTTACAGCCTGATTTTCCACTTTTAAGTCCCTAAAAGCTTGTGAGATCTCATCCATACACTGTGTCAGATGAACTACTTGATTTGATAGGTCATTTGGATCCATATTGAATTATATATATAATTTTTATTAAGGCTGGATTATTATGTCAGAAATGCCAATCTTGTCAAAGTTTATAAATGACTTTGTGCCAGATTAACTAACCGTTAAGCTATCAGCTGTGATTATTGGGTTTGTCAGTCTGACTTATTTTTACCAAAGGCACACAGCAAACAATGAACAGATTTAATCCTTGATTCTATTTATGCTTTGGAGTAACACCAAAAGAGACTTACTGTAGGTGCAATGTAGTAGCCTTATGTGCTGAACACAAACACAAAATATTGAATAAGAAAGTTCAGGTAAGTAACAATTTTTAACTATTACCTTTAGTTGAATTCAGAGGGTGCAGCAACTGTGGTAAAAGTGTCAGCGTTACCTGTTATTAGTAGGAGGCTGTTTGCAGTGTGTTGCGCTTGGGAGAGCAGATTGTCTATAGCTGATGACATCACAGGTTTGTAAGCTTCTCCCCTGACACAGGCTACAGTGAGAGCGGATCAGCTTGTTGTTGCAGGGAAAAGCAATTAGCAGGAATGCAAGTACTGCGAGTAAGGAAGATGGCTGTGAGTCTTGAGTGTTTCAATAATCCAGCAAGGAAGGAACTGGGGAGGAGACTTTTATAGGGACGAATGTAGATATTTTAAGGGACAGGCAGAATCCTTACAGTTTATTTAGATTTTTGAAATGTCTCATGTTCTCTACATCAATAACCACACTGCCATGCAATGTTCCTGGTCACGTCCTTGGCAACACAGCTGTGCAATGTATTCTGTAGGCCCTGTGCACTGACAAAAGTAGTCCATGCAAGATATGGCAATAGAGGTATTTCAACACCCCAAACATGCACTCAGTTACCGACAACACAGAAAGACTGTGGCAGGGGGAAGGGTCAGCAGCATCAGTTGCAGGATCTTCACAGGGAAACTCTGAACATAGGACACTGACATTAGGAAACCTGAAGAGTCTTGACGTCATCTTCATGGAACCAAAGACCTTCAGACCTCTATTTATGCATTTCACATGCATGCTACTGTGTTAGTGACATGACAGAGGAAGACATTTGGACAGAGTAATTGAGCCCAGGATTTTAGGGACTTGGTGCTTTGTATTGAAAGATTTAGTCATTCATTAATTTTTACATGTACATCTCTTACTTTTCAATTAAAGGGACAGTCAACACCAGAATGTGTGTTGTTTTAAAAGATAGATAATCCCTTAATTACACATTCCCCATTTTTGCATAACCAACACAGTTATAATAATACATGTTTTACCTCTCTAATTACCTTGTATCTCAGCCTCTCCAGACTGCCCCCTTATTTCAGTTCTTTTGACGGACTTGCATTTTAGCCAATCAGTGCTCACTCCTCGGTAAATTCACGTGCAGGAGCTCAATGTTATCTATATGAAAAACATGAACTAATGCCCTCTAGTGGTAAAAACCAGTCAAAATGCATTTAGATTAGAGGCGGCCTTCAAGGTCTAAGAAATTAGCATATGAACCTCCTAGGTTTAGTTTTCAACTAAGAATACCAAGAGAACAAAGCAAAATTAGTGATAGAAGTAAAATGGAATGTTGTTTAAAATGACATGCCCTATTTGAATCATGAAAGTTTTTTTTGGACTTGACTGTCCCTTTAAGGCAGCCTTTGGTGGAAAGATATTAACTGACATTAGGGCCTATTTATCAAAGCATCAACTATGTTGCATTCGCCGGCGTCAATACGCTCGCCAAACATCGCTGCCGCGGACCTGAATATGATCTCCTTATTTATCAAAAAAGCTGTCAAAAACACTCGTGTCAAGTAAGATGCGAAGAGCATCAGACTGGTGTTAACTAACAGTCATCAATGTCGCGGCTATTCAGGGTTTTCTCAACTTTATTTATACCATTTCATTACTGTCCATGAACAACCACATTTCTCTAAAGCTAATATTTTATATTTTAACTGTTAATGTCCAATAAATAAATTGATTTGTACCTCAACAAACAATTTCTCACAGAAAATTAATTTTATATTGATTTGTTATATGATACTTTCACAGAAATTAATGTGTATTTGTATTTCTAGGAGTAATTTTTTTTTTATTTTTTTTTTAAATTATTATTAATGCTAGAATTTGTACATATCCTTGCACATACTTATATCTATCTATCTATCTATCTATCTATCTATCTATCTATCTATCTATATATCTATATATATATATATATATATATATATATATATATATATATATGTGTGTGTGTGTGTGTTATGTCAGAAATCTTTTGCAAACATATTTACATGTCCCTAAGTTCCTTTTCTTTTGTCTAAACAATGTTGTCTGTCATATCTCCTTGGTCTAGACTCAAAAATTGTGAACTGGGTGGAATACTGGCTTAAGGACAGAAAACAAAGTGTCTTAGTAAATGGAGTTCATTCTGCAGATTGGGCTGTTACTAGTGGTGTTCCTCAGGGGTCAGTCCTGGGGCCTGTTTTGTTTAACATATTTATCTGTGATATCAGCAAACGGCTACAGGGGAAAGTATGTCTGTTTGCAGATGATACAAAAATTTGTAACAGAGTGGATGTTCCGGGGGGGGGGGGTAGACAAAATGAGAAGTGATATACAACAATTGGAGGATTGGACAAACGACTGGGATCTAAAGTTTAACACGGCAAAGTGTAAAATAATGCATTTAGGGAAGAAAAATCCAAATGTTAATTACAGACTCAATGACACTTTACTGACTGTTACAGATGAGAAACAGGACTTGGGAATTATTATTTCAGATGATTAAAATGTAGTAAACAATGTAGTAATGCAGCGAGTAAGGCTAGCAGAATGCTTGGATGTATTGGTAGAGGTATTTGCAGCAGAAATAGTAAGGTTCTTATGCCACTTTAGAGATCATTAGTTAGGCCTCATCTTGAGTATTGTGTGCAATTCTGGAGGCCATATCTTCAGAAGGATATTAACAAATTTAAATCTGTGCAAAGGAGGGCTACCAAAATGGTACATGGTCTAAAAAATAAAACTTACCAGGATAGGCTCAATGACCTAAATATGTATAGCTTAGAGGAGAGAAGGGAAAGAGGTGATATGATAGCAACTTTCAAGTACGTTAAAGGGCTTAGTAAAACTGAGGCTGTATTTTACATAAATTGGAAAATTCAAGAACAATGGGTCATGAAGCTGAAGGGTAGTATATTCAGGAGTAATTTGAGGAAGCACTTCTTTACAGAAAGAGTGATTGATTTATGGAATAAACTTCCTCAAGAGGTAGTAATGACAACACTGTGGGGGACTTTAAAAATGCCTGGGACAAGCATAAGGCTATCCTACAAACTAGATATGTTTATACTTTTAGGTAATATCGGGCAGACTTGCTGGGCCTATGGCTCTTATCTGTTGTCAATATCTATGTTTCTATGTTTCTATATCTCTGTGTTTATTTATACCACTATATGTATATATTGTAAATGTATTATTATTCTGAGCAGGAATAATTGTGAATATAACATGTAATCAGAGTATCACATGTATTTATTTGCAACCAATGGATATTTTAAAGGGAAAAGAAATTAAAAATTTAAGTTGTATGATTTAAATAGAAAAAGTCATTTTAAAACACACTTCTATTTTCAAATGTTCTCTTGGTAACCCTTGTTGGAAAAGAATATGCACATATCCTACACTAGTGGGAGCTAACTGCTAATTGGTGCCTGCATACATTTCTCTCTTGTTATTGTCTAAATAGATGTGTTCAGCTAGCTGCCAGTAGTGCAATTCTGTTCCTTCAGCAAAGGATAACAAGAGAAGCAAATTTGAGAATAGAAGTAAATTAGAAAGATTTTTTTAAAATTGTATGTTCTATCCAAATAATGAAATAATATTTTGGGGTTTCCTGCCCCTTTAAGAGCTGTGCCAGGTTTCTCTCTGCGCCTGTGTAACCCCTCCTGATTGCAATCTATTTTTAAAAACCACCCCTACACAGGTGTTATAAAATAGGCTGGCATATAAGATGACATTTCTTCCTGAAAAAGAAATTCAAGAGAAGGAAGAAATACACTGAAAATAGCATGCCAGTAAAGAGGTGATTTTAATTTCTGCTGTATCTGAATCATGACAGTTTAAAATTAGGTGGGCTATCCATTTGAGCTATCAGTTTAAGATTATATTGAATCAAACATACATTTGTATTTTATAATCCTTGTCTACAATATTAAACTGTGTGTCCTAATGTCAGCATAGATGTTTATCTTTAATACTAATTTCACATATACATACTTTCAAAGTATAATGCACAATGTAACAAATGGCACTTACAAGTTCTGATGAGTGATCAATGACACAAGTAACGAGCAATTTGATTCATTAGTGATAGTTTATAATGTGTATTTGAATCCGATTGGCAGATATCATAAATTATGTGATTATGCATATTCCAATCAAAAGTGGTGGAAAAAAATCACTAGTGTGTGGGTTATTTAGGAGTTTGTGTCATAATTGGTGCAAAAAGTGTTGAATCAAATATGGCGCGAAATGGAGAGTGGGACTTGTATTACATGGATTAAACATGGTGCACATAGATTTTTCACAGAAAATAAAAAGGAAGTTAGCTATATTATGTTGTATATTTATTTCATTTGTATCTCTATATCTATTAGTGCCACAAGTTTTTGCACCAAATATGTAGAAATAATATTGTCCCCTTGCTTTCTAATGAGAGACAAAGTAGTAGTAAGTAGTAAGGTTTTTTACATTTTTATCCCTATATCTACTAGTGCACCAAATGTGTAGCAATAATATTGTTTGATTTAGAATGGGTATACAATTTTAATAAAGTTTCTAATTTACTTTTATTATGTAATATACTTCATTCTCTTGCATCATCGAACATAAGCTTTCTGTGTTTTTAGACTCTCATTGACTTCTATGGCATCCGCAACATCAAGGGTGGCGGATTGAAAACTAGGTACGCTGAGTCGGAAAAGACGCAATCGTAAATGTAGAATTTTTGATAACTTCGTGAGAGCTTCAAATAGTGTCGAATAGGAGGGCAAATTAACACGATTCCGCTCGAATACCACGGTTTTCAACTCGCTTTGATCTGCGTTGGATTGAGATTGTGGGATCGTATTTTACATAACAAATTTCAACATTTGCCGTTCTTGACCCTTTGATAACTACAGCGGATCAATCTCGCAAAAACAATTACGACGCGGAATTCCAGCGTATTTTCAGTTGACACTTTGATAAATAGGCCCCATAATCTGCAATGGATCATATTACTGTATAAGACATATCAAGCAGATGTGGATACACTTTGGAAAACATCTTTTGGGACAACTAAGAAGTATATGTTCTTTGTAAAATGTATAGTGGCAGACTGTAAATTTAGCCCCTCCCGAATCACCCAAACAAATAAAGAAGTCACTCCAAAGAAAGCATGATTGATTTTTTTACTAAAGTGCTTGAAGTAAGACAATATTTTTGTATAAAAGAAAAACCATATTTCTACATAAACACATCATGATTTATGTTTTCTAAAAGAGGGATATCTACTGTAAGTCAACCATAAACGTCCTTTTTAAATAAGTGCCTTGGAGGATTGCACACTTTCCAATGCATTTTGAAGTAACTGAATTTGCCTAATTTGATTTTTAAGGATTGTTTTAAAATTTTTATGCACAGATTTCCTTATTTGGTACATGCTGTCAACAAATATTTATCACATATTTTAAAATGTTATTTTCCGCCCTTGGCAATAAATGGGTTAAATATAAAGGGGCCCATTTAACAAGCTCCGTAGGGAGCTTGTGGGCCCGTGTTTCTAAAGACCGCTGCTCCATAACCCTGTCCGCCTGCTCTGAGCAGGTGGACAGGAATCGCCAGAAATTAACCCGATCGAGTACGATCGGGTTGATTGACACCTCCCTGCTGGCGGCCGATTGGCCGCGAGTCTGCAGGGGGCGGTGTTGCACCAGCAGCTCTAGTGAGCTGCTGGTGCAATGCTGAATACGGAGAGCATATTGCTCTCCGTATTCAGCGAGGTCTGGCGGACCTGATCCGCAGTGTCGGATAAATCCGCAAGACCTTTCTTAAATAGGGGCCAAAGTGTCAAAGTAGCTCTAGGTAAATACTCCGGGGTGTTTAGATTTTACAAATATATACTTTTGTTTAGCAGCTTTGAATTGAGTGACCACTATTTAGCTCACAATACAAACATAGAAAGTTTTAGTGTTAAACCAATATTTCCATCTTTGTAGTATTTGGCCTATATTTGCTATAAATTACGTGGAAACCTAGTCATATCGGGTATTCGAGTAAAATCATGACAACATAATGAATTATCTGGAGGTATTTCTCTTTAGCTACACTAATTATGTAAAAATGGTTATAAAGAACACCACAATTTTTTTTGCTGTACTCATATAGGGTTTCAAAAGAAAAAGTTGTTTGTTAAATAAAGAGAGTATAATATGTATGGGTACCTAAATGAAACTATTTTTTTGTCTTTAATGATTCAGAAAGAGCATGCAATTTTAAATAACTTTCTATTTTATTTTTATTATCAAATTTTCTGTGTTCTCTTGCGACTCCTGGGACTAGCATTCTGATTGACTGCTTAATTATTATTATTAACCCCTTAATGACCACAACACTTTTTCCATTTTCTGACCATTTGGGACCAAGGCTATTTTTACATTTTTGCGGTATTTGTTGTTTAGCTGTAATTTTCCTCTTACTCATTTACTGTACTCACACATATTATATACAGTTTTTTTCACCATTACATGGGCTTTCTAAAAATACCATTATTTTAATCATATCTTATAATTTACTATAAAAAATTATAAAATATGATGAAAAAATGGATAAAAACACACTTTTTCTAACTTTGACCCCCAAAATCTGTTACACATCTACAACCACCAAAAAACATCCATGCTAAATAGTTTCTAAATTTTGTCCTGAGTTTACAAATACCCAATGTTTACATGTTCTTTGCTTTTTTTTGCAAGTTATAGGGCAATAAATACAAGTAGCACTTTGCTATTTCAAAACCACTTTATTTCAAAATTAGCACTAATTACATTGGAACACTGATATCTGTCAGGAATCCCTGAACATCCCTTGACATGTATATATTTTTTTTTAGAAGACATCCCAAAGTATTGATTTAGGCCCATTTTGGTATATTTCATGCCACCATTTTACCGCCAAATGCGATCAAATAAAAAAAAAAGTTCACTTTTTCACAAACTTTTTCCACAAACTTTAGGTTTCTAACTGAAATTATTTACAAACAATTTGTGCAATTATGGCACAAATGATTGTAAATGCTTCTCTGGGATCCCCTTTGTTCAGAAATAGCAGACATTTATGGCTGTGGTATTACTTTTTGGTAATTAGAAGGCCACTAAATGCTACTGTGCACCACACTTGTATTATGCCCAGCAGTGAAGGGGTTAATAAGGTAGCTTGTAGGGAGCGTGTAGGGTTAATTTTAGCTTTAGTGTAGTATAGTAGACAACCCAAAGTATTGATCTAGGCCCATTTTGATATGTTTCATGCCACCATTTCACAGCCAAATTCGAACAAATAAAAAAAATCGTTAAATTTTTCACTAACTTTGGGTTTCTCACTGAAATTATTTATGAACAGCTTGTGCAATTATGGTACAAATGGTTGTAAATACTTCTCTGGGATCCCCTTTGTTCAGAAATAGCAGACATATATGGCTTTGGCGTTGCTTTTTGGTAATTAGAAGGCCGCTAAATACCACTGCACACCACACTTGTAATATGCCCAGCAGTGACAGGGTTAATTAGGTAGCTTGTAGGGAGCCTGAAGGGTTAATTTTAGCTTTAGTCCCACCTGACACATCCCACCCCATGATCCCTCTCAAACAGCTGTCATCCCTCCCCCACCCCACAATTGTCTCCGCCATCTTAAGTACTGGCAGAAAGTCTGCCAGTACTAAAATAAAAGGCTTTTTTCTTTTTTTTTTTTTCTTTTTTTTTTTTAAATATATATATATATATATATTCTGCTATTTATAATCTCTCCTTAGCCCCCAACCTCATTGATCCCCCCAAAGAGCTCTCTAACCCTCCCCCCACTAACTATTTCCCACCATTTTGGGTACTGGCAGCTTTCTGTCAGTACCCACTTTGCACTTAAATGTGTTTTTTTTTTTCTGTAGTGTAGCTGCCCCCCCTGCATACCCTCCCCCTCCTAGACCTATTTTTTAAAAATGATTTCCCCCCTCCTCTCCCACCCACCACCCTGTCCCACCACTCTGTCCCACCACTTTGAATTTGATAGCCCAGATCGCGGGCGCGCACGTGCACACACCCGGCTATATTTTCCGGCTTTTGGCCTGAAGATTGCCAGCGATGGGTCGCCCACCCGCCTCCCTGCAGCTGCTCCCACCCACCAATGATCAGCACCATCGCTAGCCGATGCAGAGAGGGCCACAGAGTGGCCCTCTCTGCATTGGTGTGCCAAAAAAGGTATTGCAGTGATGCCTCAATATTGAGGCATCACTGCAATACCTTAGAAGCTGCTGGAAGCGATCAGGATTGCTTCCACAGCTTCAAACCCCAGAGGACGTGCCAGGCACGTCCTTGGTCATTAAGTGACCTCTAATGGAGGACGTGTCTGGCGCGTCCTTGGTCGTTAAGGGGTTAAACTTTATTTATGAAGCGCCAACATAGTCTGCAGCGCTGTCCATGGATACAATTCATTTAAATAAAACAATGATATAAAACTTGTAAGAGACAGGACAAAAATTACAAACACATACAGGAGAAATTGAGGGCCCTATTCCCATGGGAACTTGCTTTAATCCCTTAATGGGTCTGCTTAAACGCTGAATGGCACTAGTCGTACAACGTACCCTGTATGGCCTAGAAATTCTGGTCTCTTACTGCAGCAGTCTTGCTAAAAGTATTGACACAGCACTATTTCTGCATGCCAAACAAGTAAGGTAGTGCAGAACTAGCAGTATGGAGGCCACCCCAGGCTAGCAATCACAGGGACAGGGTTCCAGTGATTGCATGCCTGTTAGTGCTCAGATGAGATCAACGCGTCTCCCATGCTGTTGCTAGATGCCTGCACTTGAGGCATTCAGCAACAATGCAATAATGAAGGTTATTGAGTGTACTATCACTGTGACAGCATTATGTTTTATACTTTAAAAGCAGTCTTGATCCCAGCATGCTGCAATGCATGCTGGTATCAGGCGTAGTGACCAATCACTGGATGCCTCGGAAGTGAGGCAGTCCAGGGATGCAAAAAATGTGTCCCATGGTCATGTGATCACTGTGGTAATGTAACAATGGCTTGTCTTGCCCCCCCCCTTCTGTCCCATTGAACATGTACAATAAAGAAATGTTAAATTTATTTTAATAAAAAATATTTATATTTTTTTAATAAATTTAATTTTAATACTTTTTTTTACCATTAGATTTTAGTAAAGCTTTTTGTGTATTTTCTTTCAAGTGGACATTTGTCATACCTGAAACTCCTGCAAACCTTGTCAAAGGTAAACAGTTTCAGCAACTCTATGAAAAATTCCTCCACACTATCTGGTGATCTGAAACTCCTGCAAACCGATTGAAGGTAAACAGTTTCAATTTTGATCACTCACCACTAACTGAATCTCCCGCAAACCCTGTGAGGGTACATAGTTTCAGCAACATTAATAGATGTCCACAAAGACATTTGAATAAATGGTTTTAACAACTACACAGATAATACTCCACTTAATTAGGTAATCAGAAACTCCAGCAAACCAATATCAGGTATACAGTTTCTATTACCCAACGGAACTAAGCCATATCAACAACTGAAACTCCTGCAAATCCTGTTAAGGTACATAGTTTCAGCAACTATACCAACAAGTGTCTTTTTTCCATATCTTGGATCCAAATAACCTAAAGTATACAGTTCCAGCAACCCTTCCAAACATCATCAGACACCTTGGAACTTTTCTAAGCTGTTAGAAGATTTACAGCTTTTTTCACCCCACGGATAAAACTTCTACACGAATAAACCTGTATTTTACAAATAGAATCTACAGGTCTTTGAGAGTTTTAGAACCAAACACAGCGGAATCCAAAAATCCTTTACATAAAGGCTTGTCTGTTCCAACCAATCAGACACCTTGGAATATGATCATATAAACTGTGAGTAATAACTTTGTACACAATCTATTGTGCCCTTACCTGTTATTCCACTTCTACTAAAAGTTACATCAAGAGATAAACGCATATCATAAGATGAACATTACAATCTACGGTTGATATTTTGCTTTTATTAATTTAATCATTTGTATGAAAACTATATTGTTATTTTAACTAAACCTGTTTTTATTTTCAATTTTTATTCTTAATTCTATATTATTCAAGGTAATAGAGCTCTTTACCGTTAACTTGTCATCCATTAAGAGTATATCCATGTATTATTTTTAGTGCAGCAATTAAATATTTTGTTATTTAACCTCTTGTAGTCACACCTCTCTTTTTCACCACTGTTCAAGGGTTCAATATTAATTTTGCACAAATCACAATCCATCACGAGAACCACATCTAAAGGTCACATATATATATATTGCTTAATTTATACAGCTCCCCTTACCTGTTTTTAACCTAATGTAACAATGGCTTGTCTTCCCCCCCCCCTTCTGTCCCATTGAACATGTACAAAAAAGAAATGTTAAATTTATTTTAATAAAAAATATTTATATTTTTTTAATAAATTTAATTTTAATAATTTTTTTTACCATTAGATTTTAGTAAAGCTTTTTGTGTATTTTCTCGCCCCTAAATTTATTTTTTTGCCCTTAGTTAATTATATGGGCTCCATTTATCAAACAGCGAATGCTGCTTCAGCGGCTCATCGTTTCAGGCTTGCCTTAAACTAAAGTTAGCTCCTTAAACTCTCTGCCACCTAAAAGATGGTGGATTGAATTTATCCAGACCCAATCGGGATGATTGACAGCCCCTGCTAGCAGCCATTTGGCTGTTAGAGATTGGCAATGCACAAGCATTTCTGGTTAAATGTTTGTGCATTAATAAATGTGGATAGCGTATGCTGTCAGCATTTAGCAATATCCAGCAGACATGATTTACTATAACGAATCATGTCTGCTCGACAATTGATAAATCAAGCCCATAGTGCAAAAATAGATCTAGGTAAATTCCCTGGGGTGTCTACATTTCACAAATATGTACTTTTATGCAGCAGTTTTAAATTGATTGACTGCTATTTATCCTACAATTAATAGACAGCAAATTTTAGCATTCAACCAATGTTTCCATCTTTGTAGTATTTGGCCTATATTTTCTATAAATTACCTGGTAAGCTAGACATATGGAGGCCAATTTATCAAGCTCTGAATGGAGCTTGAGGGCCCGTGTTTCTGGCGAGTCTTCAGACCGCTGCTCCATAACCTGTCCATCTGCTCTGATGAGGCGGACAGAGATCGAGTACGATCGGATTGATTGACACCCCCTGCTGGTGGCCAATTGGCCGCAAGTCTGCAGGGGGCGGAGTTGCACCAGCAGCCTATACTTTCAATGTATATCACAAACTTTATAGTTTGTGCTTGTGTGAAAGTCAAAACTGTGCTGGAATATTTAGCCCAACTTGAGACCTGAAGTATACTGTAAAGGTTAAAAACAGTTGCACAAAACACATGTAAAACACATTAAAATAAAGTATTAAACATATATAAACTTTTTAACTAAACAATTTCATATTAAAATTTAATAAAAATGTTTTTAAAGGGTTAAAGGGATATGGTATATAGAAAAGTGTAAAGGGTTCCAATGTGTGTGTGTGCATATGTATAGAAATATATATGTGTATGTATATTTGTGTATATATGTGTATATATGTGTATACATGTGTAGTTACAGTATGTGTTTATATGTGTATATATGTATCTGTGCACATACATACATACATATAAATACACGTGTAAATTCATATGCACATATATATACAATTTTGAGCCCTTACTAGTCAAATACCTTGAAACATGCAATATAATTTTAATGTGTTTTGAATAGAAATAATTTAATTGCCCATGTTCTTCACATAGAAAGAATGTCCTTTTTATTTAAAAATAGATATTTATACATATATATATATATATATATATATATATATATATATATATATATATTTACATAATATATATCTTTCTTTATATTTATTTTTGTATACATTCATATACATAGATATATATAGGTATAGATATATATTTTACAAAAAATAATCATACATATATATATATATATATATATATATATATTTAAAAACATAAAAAATGTTTTTAAATATATATATATATATATATGTATGTATGATTATTTTTTGTAAAATATATATCTATACCTATATATATCTATGTATATGAATGTATACAAAAATAAATATAAAATTTTATTATATGTGAAGAACATATGAATGTAAAGTATTCCTAATCAGATACGATTGGGATGATTGACGCCCCCTGCTAGCGGCCGATTGGCTGTGAATATGCACGGGGAGTCATTGCACAAGCATTTTACCATTTAGTGATGTCGAGCAGACATATGATAAATCTACGCCTTAGTCTTTTTTACAGCATACCCCATAGATGTCTAAAGGGACAAGAAGTTAACACGGTTTAAGAATCCAAAGTCCTGAAGTTAGCATGCCTTGGTCTTTTACTTGCACACTAGCATTTTACTTTCAACTTGTAATATCAGCACTAATACGGGTGCAATATATTTTTACTTTAAGCACAGTTAGCGCTCAAGCTCTGGTCCTTGGTGTTTGGAGCTGCCTGTGTTATTACCAGACAGAATATCACAAGAGCAAAACAATGCTCTGTCATGCCCGTTCTATCCTTGAGCCACCAGAGCGCTCTGTTTTGGACTGATTTTCTTGCTCACCTGCTGCCTGCAATGGCTGTGCTCTTTAGCTCCATCTGCCTGCCAGCTGCAGGCAGTTACCTAATCAGCATTGCTATAAAAGGCTGCCTCTCAGACCACTACCTGACATTGTGGTTCGTTCATTGTTTGTGCCTCTGCTCTATTTTCGGAATTTAAGTTGTTTTGGTGTGTCTCCTGGTATCTGATCTCGGGTTGTTTACTAACTTTCTACTGGATCACACTTGTGCTTGGTGAAAGATCGGATTGCTTCCCTGGCTTGTCTTTTGACTATTTTGTAGGTTGGGTGCCAATGCAGCACGTGAGTTAGCCCAGCATTTCCCTAGCTCAACACCATTGTGCAGATATAGTGCATTTAGTTTGCTAGGCCCCACTTGAGTCCGCAGAGTTTTATATTTCTACACTCTGCAGGGATTAAATAATTTCCCAGACTACATGTTGCTAGATGGTGCAATCATACTTTCAAACATATTAATTTATTTTTTCTTGGTGCTAAATACTGGTTGTACTGAATTTTTTTTACTACGGTCTTTTGGTTTTTTAAGGTAGAAAAAGGCCAAAACAAATACGACATTTAGATTTATCACCCGAAGAGAAGTGTTGGCTAAATGGCTGTAAATCTGCTTTAGCTGGTTACCAGTTAAAGGTCTGTAGGACTTAACTAAGTGTTTATTACTTATAAGTTATAACCAGCTTTTATACTCACCAGATTGCATGTCCTATGCAGAGAAAGACCTACTGCTAAATACTGTCTGCAAACCAATATTAGCTGAACGTAGCTTCTATTATTAGTTGGCCCATAGTTTTAGACACTCCGTTATTGTTATTTTGCTTTATATTAAATTGTTTCTCAGTGTATTTGTCCGATCTAAGACACTATGCTATGTGCGCTATCTATATATATGTTGTAATGTTTTACGCCCTCGAATACTCATATCAGTAGAGTACAGTACTAATGGTCAGTAGTACTTTTGATGTCCTTGATATATCATAAATGTACAGCAATGTCTAATGTTTTGTTCTAAAAGTCATTTTGTTCTTCTGATATCACAGCTCATATTATATCAATACAAAATTGATAGTTTTTACCGCTGCGGTATCTGTTGGCACTCTACAAATAACCGATAATAATAATAATAGTTTAACAGAGTAACGTTCTCAGAGATCAATTTTTATAATGAGGACTATCTATAACCAACTTAACAAATGAGCACAAGCTCATCTAACATTCTAACATTTGGCACCTTGATAGCAAAAAACATTGACAACATTTTGTTGGTTTGACAACATTGTCTTGGTTTGTTTACCTCCTAAATACTCAATTAGAGCCTTCCCATCTGTAACATGGATGCCTTACATGCTCAGTTTGGATACAGTTTTAATGCTTTGTTGCCTTTTAAAGTTACAATAGTTTAGCAATGAGATGAACTAAGCTAGCCTTGTAAGTGGGATTTGCTTTATATTTCATTTTTTATTTTTATATCTGAAAAGTTGTGCTCACTTGAACCATTGAGATCATTTTGTTTTCTATTCATTCCATTGATGGACTGACCAAAAATTCTCAAATGTTTACTGTTTGCCCTGTGTTTTTAACAAATTCTCTGTTTATTAACAATTTTATGCATATGGGCTACTGTGATTTCTATTTTTTATAGTTGTCTTTGTTTTATAACTTTTATAGGGAGCATTACTGGTAACCATTTATATGCTCTTATATTGTATACTGTACATGCATATTTTCTTAATAACATTTTTTTTTAAAAACAAATGTGGAAAAAACAATATATGATGATTTTAACATGTGAAATGAGCATATGCAAGACTTTTACCATTGACAAAAAGGTCACACGAGCAGCCAATAAATGTCACTCAAAATGGATTATAATGTTTTTGAATTAGGTTTTTTTAAGGGTGTATTGGGTGGGTTTTATTTTTAGGTTAGGGTTTGGGCTTGCAAAAGAGCTAAATGCCCATCCAAATGCACTTTTCAGGGCAATGGGGAGCTTAGATTTTTTTAGATAGTATTTTATTTGGGGGGGGGGGGTTGTGTGGGTGGTGGGTTTTACTGTTGGGGGGGTTGATTGTATTTTTTTTACAGGTAAAAGAGCTGATTACTTTGGGGCAATGCCCCGCAAAAGGCCCTTTTAAGGGCTTTTGGTAGTTTAGTTTAGGCTAGGTTTTTTTTTATTTTGGGGGGCTTTTTTATTTTGATAGGGCTATTAGATTAGGTGTAATTAGTTTAAATATCTGTAATTTGTTTATTATTTTCTGTTATTTAGTGGGGGGGGTTTGTACTTTAGCTAATTTAATTTAGGTAATTGTATTTAATTTAGTTAATTTATTTAATTATAGTGTAGTGTTAGGTGTTAGTGTAACTTAGGTTAGGTTTTATTTTACAGGTACTTTTGTATTTATTTTAGCTAGGTAGTTATTAAATAATTAATAACTATTTAATAACTATTGTACCTAGTTAAAATAAATACAAACTTGCCTATAAAATAAAAATAAACCCTAAGCTAGATACAATGTAACTATTAGTTATATTGTAGCTAGCTTAGGGATTATTTTATAGGTAAGCATTTAGTTTCAAATAGCAATAATGTAGTTAATGATAGTAATTTTATTTAGATTTATTTAAATTATATTTCAATTAGGGGGTGTTAAGGTTAGGGTTAGACTTAGGTTTAGGGGTTAATACATTTAGCATAGTGGCGGCGATGTTGGGGGCGGCAGATTAGGGGTTAATAAATTAAGGTAGGTGGCATCGATGTTAGGGATGGCAGATTAGGGGTTAATAATATTTAACTAATGTTTGTGAGGCGGGAGTGCGGCGGTTTAGGGGTTAATATGTTTATTATAGTAGCGGCGATGTTGGGGCAGCAGATTAGGGGTTAATAAGTGTAGGTAGGTGGCGGCGACATTGGGGGCGGCAGATTAGGGGTTAATAAATATAATGTAGGTGTCAGCGATGTTGGGGGCAGCAGATTAGGGGTTAATAAGAATAATGTAGGTGTCGGCGATGTCGAGGGCGGCAGATTAGGGGTTAATAAGTGTAAGATTAGGGGTGTTTAGACTTGGGGGTTCATGTTAGGGTGTTAGGTGTAGACATAACTTTTATTTCCCAATCGGAATCAATGGGGCTGCGTTACTGAGTTTTACGCTGCTTTTTTGCAGGTGTTAGACTTTTTCTCAGCCGGCTCTACCCGTTGATTCCTATGGGGAAATCGCGCACAAGCACGTACGACCAGCTCACCGCTGACTTAAGCAGCGCTGGTGTTGGAGTGCGGTAATGAGCAAAATTTTGCTCAATGCTCACTTCTTGTCTTTTAACGCCGGGTTTCTGAAAACTCGTAATACCAGCGCTGTAGGTAAGTGAGTGGTGAGGGAAAACTGCTCGTTAGCACCGCATAGCCTCTAACGCAAAACTCGTAATCTAGGCCTTTGTATTTCAAATATTCGCGCCTGTACTGTTCAGTATTCATCTAGTTTTAAACAAAAGGAATAGTGGCCATTGTACACTGCTACAGGTGAAAAGAGTAAAGACTAAAATACTTACCTAAGCATGCTGGAGACCTACGCTAACTCGCTCCTCTTCTTCACATAGCATGATGATTCCCATGGCTTGCTCTAAAGCACCTTCTCATTTAGAGCAGGACCTGGGAGCTGCCACACTAAGGGGACGAATTATCAAAGTGCCAGTGGACATGATCCGCTTTAGTGGATCGTGTTCACAGCACATCGATAAATGTATCATTGCACAAGCATTTCTAGTGAAATGCTTGTGCAATGCCACCCCCTGCAGATTCGCGGCCAATCGGACGCTAGCAGGGGGTGTCAATCAACCCGATCGTATGCGATAGGGTGGATTGCTGTCTGCCGCCTCAGAGCAGACGGACAAGTTAAGGAGCAATGGTCTTAAGACCGCTGCTTCTTAACTCCTGTTTCCGGGGAGCCTGAAGGCTTGCGTGGAAACAGGTGAATAAGGAGGTTGATAAATCGGCCCCAATGCCTCCTGTTAGTGTTGTTGGGGCTCTGTGAAGAAGAGGAGTCGGTTAGCGCAGCTCTTAAACTAATAAATAATGTCAAATTCATCATTATTCCTTTTTTCCTTTAAATTTCATGTTGCATTAGTTCGGATATACATCTCTCTTAAACAAAACAAATATCTGTGTTCCCTTAATGAGTGTGCATTCATAACTAAACAAGTTCACATGTCTAGTTTTTGCACCTAATGATTTCGATCTGTTGCTCTGTGATTTAGAAGGACTACCTTTATTTTTGAGTTGACTGACACATCCATTCATAAAGAGCTCAAGATTTTTTCCCAAGCGTTTCTGGTATTTTGATTACAAAACTAGAATGAATGTTAAAATATTAGAATAAAACTTGTTGCCTGGTCAAACATCTGTTATTGTGAGTGATTATTTGAGTGACTGCCTAAAAGAAAATAGTCTAATAGGAAAAGATGTTGGACTGTGTCCAGATAACACAAATGGAAAAGACAAAACAATGCTTTCACCAAATGGTTGAGAATCATTGGGCATAGCCTGTTAGGAGCTGGCTGTGCAGGTCACATCGACAACACTGTTCGTGCAACTACTGATATTGTGCCTGGTGATGTAAAAATTATCATCTCTAAAATATTTGTATAAATCATACATACTCAGAGCTGAACCGTTAAAGCAGTTGTGACTATGTAGAAACAGAGTTTCAGATGATGTTGGGTTATGCACAAACAAGGTGCCTGCCATTGAAATTGATAAATGACCATTTATCTCAGGATATTGTTTCTGCTGAATTTCTTTAACAACCCTTTGTCTAAAGTATGGCTGTACTTTGTTCACTGTCAGGCTTCATCTTCCCATGAAGCAGTGAAAAATATAGAGGGATAGAAAGTCACTGTACTTAAAGTGATTGATAGTCTTAATTGCTAACTGTTCCTTCCTTAGGCTATTAGGACAATCCTTGGAAAACTGGGAACAGAGGGAGGACTACCTCAAGACGTTAAAAAAAAAAAAAGTTAAGAAATGGATGGAAAAAAAGCTGTCAGGACCTGGAATCCTAAAGCTGGGTAACCTTAACCAAAACACCATCATGGGAAGACACAGAGAACTTCATGTCATGTCAGTAACACAGTACCATCTGCTCAGTTGGCCGAAAATGAAATGAGCACAGTCTTTTTACATGCACATTTTCTGAGGCACCAACTCTAAATGAGCATGTGCAAGCGTGCACAGTATATATGGGCTCCATTTATCAATCTGCAAGACCACTGCTACTTAACCATTTCAATAATTCCGATCATATCTGGAGCTCTTTGTATCTGTAAATGGCTGATGACAGGGGACTGTCAAATTAAACAGAAATTGTGAAATTTGTTAGAAAAAATCTAAGTACTTTCAGGTTGTTTTCTTAGTATGCCCCATTTGATTATGCAGTTGTATGGTAATGGCCCTATATGTTAGTAGTACCTTTTCTGCCTTCCTGGAACCAATGCTGCCACTGAAAGTTGTTTGCCTTATGGATACTATAGTATATGAACAGTGCCAAATCTCAGCCTGGTGTGGATACTCAGAAGGCAAAGTTAGTAGCTAAGGTTAACTATGGTAAAAATGTATGTTGAGTTTTTAAGATGCTTCAGATAAAGAAAGACCTCCGTAGGAAAGTCCACAGCTCTGAAAAACACAGCAGCTTCTCTTCATCCTAATTGTTTAGCAAGGATAACAACAGTTTAATTTAGCAGTAGTTTTAGTATTTATTTTCATTATAGTTAAACTATTTTCACTTTAAAAATGTATCATGTTTTAGCTACCTCCTCAACATTAAAGAGGTGTTCAGAATTTGGATCTGAGGTGTCCTAAAATTTGTCACTGGGAAATCTGGTCACCTCACTATAGGCCAAACCAAACATATATATTAAAAAAAAGTTCTGATGAGTTTGCCTTTTCAGCCTGCTTTGGCATTTTAGGAATTGCATTGCAATCTATATGTCAAGCTAAAATACTTTTGGCTAGATTACGAGTTGTGCGTTAAGGTAAAAAAGCAGTGTTAACAGGTCCTAACGCTGCTTTTTTACGAGTCTTGCAGGTTTAGGGGCACTGCACAATATTTTGGCCAAAAAGTGAGCGGTACACCATCTACCTCCAAGATCCCTAACGTTTTCTAAAGTCAGTAGTCAAGAGTTTTACACTACAACGCTGTAGCATAAAACTCAAAAAGTACACTAACTAACATAAAGTGCTAAAAAGTACACTAACACTCATAAACTACCAATTAACTTCTAAACCAAGGCCCTATCACATTGCAAATGCTATAATAAAAATATTAACCCCTAATCTGCCACTCCAGACTTTGCCGCCACTAGAATAAACATATTAACCCCTAAACCGCCACACTCCCACCTCACAAACATTATTTAAATATTATTAACCCCTAATCTGCCTCCCCTAACATCACCGCCACCTACATTATACTTATTAACCCCTAATCTGCTGCCCCCAATGTCGCTGCCACTATATTAAATTTATTCACCCCTAAACCCTAAGTATAACCCTAACACCCCCTAATTGAAATATAATTTAAATAAATCTAAATAAAATTACTATCATTAACTACATTATTCCTATGTAAAACTAAATACTTAACTATAAAATAAACCCTAAGCTAGCTACAATATAATTAATAGTTGCATTGTATCTAGCTTAGGGTTTATTTTTATTTTACAGGCAAGTTTGTATTTATTTTAACTAGGTAGAATAGTTATTAAATAGTTATTAACTATTTAATAACTACCTAGCTAAAATAAATACAAATGTACCTGTAAAATAAAACCTAACCTATGTTACAATAACACCTAACACTACATTACAATTAAAGGGACAGTCTACACCAATTTTTTTCTTATTTAAAAAGATAGATAATGCCTTTATTACCCATTCCCCGTTTTTGCATAACCAACACAGTTATATTAATATACTTTTTACCCCTGTGATTACCTTGTATCTAAGACTCAGCAGACAGCCTCCTTATCTAAGTGACTTTGACAGACATGCAGTGTAGTCAATCAGTGAAGACTCCTAAATAACTTCACGGGAGTGAGCACAATGTTATCTATATGACACATGTGAACTAGCACAGTCTAACTGTGAAAAACTTTCAAAATGCTCTGAGCTAGGAGGCGGTTTTCAACTGTTTACAAATCAGTTTGAGCCTAGCTAGGTTTAGCTTTTCAAAAATATCACCAAGGGAACAAAGCAGATTTGATGATAAAAGTAAATTGGAAAGTTGTTTAAAATTTCATGCCCTATCTGAATCATGAAAGTTTAGTTTTGACTTTACTGTCCCTTTAAATAAATTCCCTAAATTAAATACAATTAAATAAATTAAATTAAATTAGCTAAATCACACACAGATCTTTAAATTAATTACACCTAATCTAATAGCCCTATCAAAATAAAAAAAGCCCTCCCAAAATTAAAAAAAAAACAATATGGCGTCCCTTAGATTCTGATTGGCTGATAGAATTCTAGGTCCAATCTAGATTCTTGATCCAATCAGCCAATAGGATTGAGCTTGCATTCTATTGGCTGATTGGAACAGCCAATAGAATGCCAGCTCAATCCTATTGGCTGATTGCATCAGCCAATAGGAGTTTTTCTACCTTAATTCCTAATTTTTAGATTAGGGACTTTGGGCTGCAATAGAGCTAAATGTCCTTTTAAGGGCAATGCCCATCCAAATGCCCTTTTCAGGGCAATGGGGAGCTTAGGTTTTTTAGTTAGTATTTTATTTGGGGTGTTGGTTGTGTGGGTGATGGGTTTTACTGTTGGGGGGGTGTTTGTATTTTTTTTACAGGAAAAACAGCTGATTTCTTTGGGGCAATGCCCAGCAAAAGGCCCTTTTGAGGTCTATTGGTAGTTTAGTTTAGGCTAGGGTTTTTTTTATTTTGGGGGGGCTTTTTATTTTGATAGGGCTATTAGTTTAGGTGTAATTAGTTTAAAGATCTGTAATAAGTTTTATATTTTCTGTAATTTAGTGTTTGTTTGTGATCTAGCTAATTTAATTTAATTTATTTAATTGTATTTAATTTAGGGAATTTATTTAATTATAGTGTAATGTTATTGTAACTTAGGTTAGGTTTTATTTTACAGGTAAATTTGTATTTATTTTAGCTAGGTAGTTATTAAATAGTTAATAACTATTTAATAACTATTCTTCCTAGTTAAAATAAATACAAACTTGCCTGTAAAATAAAAATAAACCCTAAGCTAGCTACAATGTAACTATTAGTTATATTGTAGCTAGTTTAGGGTTTATTTTATAGATAAGTATTTAGTTTTAAATAGGAATAATGTAGTTAATGATAGTAATTTTATTTAGATTTATTTAAATTATATTTAAAATAGGGGGTGTTAGGGTTAGACTTAGGTTTAGGGGTTAATAAATTTAATATAGTGGCGGCAACATTGAGGGCGGCAGATTAGGGGTTAATAAGTGTAGGTAGGTTGCGGCAACATTGGGGGTGGGAGATTAGGGGTTAATAAATATAATGTAGGTGGTTGCGATGTTGGGGGCAGCAGATTAGGGGTTAATAAGTATAATGAAGGTGGCGGCGATGTCCGGAGCAGCAGATTAGGGGTTAATAAATATAATGCAGGTGTCAGCGATGTTGAGGGTGGCAGATTAGGGGGTTAATAAGTGTAAGATTAGGGGTGTTTAGACTCAGGGTTCATGTTAGGTGTAAACATAAAATGTGTTTCCCCATAGGAATCAATGGGGCTGCGTTACTGAGTTTTACGCTGCTTTTTGGCAGGTGTTAGACTTTTTCTCAGCCGGCTCTCCCCATTGATGTCTATGGGGAAATCGAGCATGTACGACCAGCTCACCGCTGACTTAAGCAGCGCTGGTATTTAAGTGCAGTAAGGAGCACAATTTTGCTCTACACTCACTTCTTGCCTGTTAACGCCGGGTTTATAAAAAATACCAGCGCTACAGGTAAGTGAACGGTGAGAAAAAACTGCACGGTAGCACCGCACAGCTCCTAACGCAAAACTCACAATCTGGCCGTATGTATGTTGTAATATACTTCTGCCTAAGACATCTTATCATATTCCTTCCATACAGTGGAGTATTTAGGGTTTGTGTTGCCTTAGGCACTTAAAATTCTGCTGCCCCCACCCCCCCCAAAGGTTTTAGGCCTATTTTTCCTTAATATTTTTTTGGGTCAGTGAGTAAAAATGTTTTTTTTGTTTTGTTTTGTTTTTATAACAATTCAAAAGAAAATGGGCTAGCAAAACACTTGCATACAGGTGGGTTGAACTGCATGCATCTCATACTATTTTCTCCCTGAGAGAAGGGAGAGGAAAAAAAAGGGTATGGGAAGGAAATGGAGGGAAAGGAAAGAAGGAAGGGAGGGAGAGAGAGAGAGAAGAGAAAAGTGGGGAGGGCGAGGAGAAAAATGGGAGGGAAAGAAGGGAGAGAAAGACTTTTTAAGTCTCCGTTTACTATGTACTCCGTGAGATTATGAATGCAGAGAAAGCTATCTATTAGTAGCTAACATACATTAGCACTGAGAGTTTATAATTAGACATCACAAGCTTATCTAAGCATCCAGTCTGTTAGTTACTAAGACCTGCAATAAGTACTGTTCTCGCAGACCCACCACAGCTTACAAGAGGAGGCAGCATATTGGCACAAGGTCTTCTCCTCCAGCCTCACCTTGAACGCACACCCCTGGGCAATTATCTCACCAAGAAGGCTTCCACTGCAAAAATGCCATCGACTCTAAATGAAGCAATTGTTTAAAGGAGCACTGCCTCTGTAGAGCGACCTTAATCAGCGCACGTGCCTTGTCTTCTCTGTAAAAGCCTGCACTTTATCACTCACTGTACTGTGTGCTGGCTTTTAGAGAAAGGATAGGACAGATGTGCTGCCCCTTCCAAATCTGCCGATCTAGGCACCGGCCTCGTTAGCCTAGGTCATAATACGCCCCTGCTTCCATAGTATTGTGTTAATATGTTCCTGGCTTCTGAACATATCCTCCAAAAGTCAGACTGTCTACATATTGCCATTGCTTATCAAATCACACTTAGAAATATAAGATGTTAAAATACTTTGACTATGACTATAATAATAATAATAATAATATATACTATTGTAATTGTGTTTACAAGTATTATGTCCAATTTATTGTGCATGTCTACATAATCTTTCTTAGCAGCATCTCCTACAGAGGATTTTAAATGGTTTTACATTTGTATAATCACAATATGGTGCTGAATTATATTATCACTATAAACTACTACATAATTTGTAATTGTCATCAACCCCCACTGCCTACTTATTTTGGTATTTTTCACTAACGCGTGAGTTGATATGAAAAAATGCACATATAATACTGAGTATTAGCTTCCGGCATATCATTATATGGTGACTTGTAAATACATTGAAACAATCTTGCATATTTTTCCCCTTCCTGCCATTTAGCATCCCACAGAGGAATGAAATAATCACCATAGTACTTAGATGCAATGAAGCTTATGAAGCGAGGTAGAACACACTTAGCATAGCAATGTGTTTCTTTCATGAATTCTGAACTGCATTCGTTTTAATTAAAAAAAAAAGGTCTCAAGTTAAGTGCTATTCTCCCAAAGAGCAGACACAGTATTCAGAATAGGATAAAGATGGATTCTTTTTCATCAAGCTTGAAAAAAAATGCCTTGCTGTTATGTGGTTTGTGGTAATTATTATACCATTGTCATTTCATGCCCCATGAGAGAAATCAAACAGCCATTTTAGAGCACGGGCGTCTATGCAATTGTTTTGGTTTTGTTTGGAAATAAAAGCTTTGCAGACATCAGAAATTGCAAACTAGATCTGGATGAAAAGCAAAATAATGTTCCAGTTCGGGCTTCAAGATGTAAAAAGCATATTTGATAATTGTTCAAAAACAAAGTTTGAAAGATAATGTTGTATTCTGAAATCTAAAAAAAAATAATGTCATTTACCTAGAGATATACTATTTACCAGGGATAAAAGAGTTAAACAGAGGTCATTTTTGTTTAGGCACGCTAGGTTGATGGCTAAATTAGCCATGAAATGACCTTTCCTATATAAAATATTTCTCATGTGATAGATGTAACGATTTTTATGCTTTAAAGGAGTTGACAGAATCTGTGTTAATAGCATATCAGTGACAAAAAAATGGAACATTGGCCAGATTTATGATTGACATATGTTCACCTGTGCATTGAAATGTATCGTCCAAAACAGATTGTGAAGGGGAATTTCCAAATAGGATGCAGTTATCCAAGACCTTGAAAGTCCCTCAACTCTAATGAGTCCAGTGCATAGCATTTTAATCTGCAGTGCTGTTTCTTGTCCAGTGAAGTTATGAATTGTTGGGTTTAGACAAAGCAAACCTGATGGAAATTATAGATATACGTGAATCTAGGCTCTTGGTATTTTAATCTATCATGGAAAAATATCACTTCTCTGTATCAGTGTTATTAACATGAGATTGTACTTAATTTTTTTTTTTTTAAATTTTACTTTTCTTTTTGAAACATTAATCTTTTTGTGCTCAATATACCAAGTTTTTTTTGCTCAGGTCTATGAAGGCTCATCCCTCTGCCATAACAAGGAATTGTCCTTTATATCTAGTATGCATTAATATAATACATCACAATTAGGGCCCAATGTTCAAAGCATTATCACATTAGTTTTATGTTATAAAGGTATCCACATCTTGATTACGATTTCAGCTATAAGGGGATGAAACCACTGTAAGCTTTGCCAAGAGGTGCTTTACTAGACTTCATTGTTGGAGGTAAGTTCTCTACCACTGGTAGAATGTTAAAAGCAGTATTGCCATCTGCAGTTAATGTTTAATGATCCCTTAAGACAATACTAAATGACAATACAGTTTACATGTGAGAACGGAAACTGAACCTCTTTTGTTACAATACAATAGTGAAACTAGAACATAAATAAATAACCTATATGAGCTGGGGGATTGTGGGTATACTGAACATGTATATATAGTGTGTTATGTGCATGAAGTATACTGTAGAATTGTATATTATGTATTTTAAAGGGAGAGGAAACCCCAAAATTTTCTTTCATGAGTTGGCTAGAACATACAATTTTGAATAACTTTACAATTTACTTCTAGGGGCAGATTTATCAAAGCTTCAACTAATAATGCGCTGGAGGTCCACGTCAAATTTGACGCAAATTGGATCCGCCATAGTTAACAAAGCGTCAAGATCGTCAAATCGCAATATCAATCCGACGCAGATCGATGCTTGTGTTATTTGAGCGGAATACTGATCATCCGCCATCACATTCGACTCCATTTGACCCTCTTGCCAATTTATCAAACATTTAACAGGTACGCTTGCGTCAATTCCGACACAGCATACCTATCGTTCAAACCTCCACCCTTGAGGCCGTGAATGCCATAGAAATCAATGGGAGTCTAAAAACACAGAAAGGTTATGTTCGATGCTGCAAGAGAATAAAGCATATTAGATAATAAAAGTAAATTAGAAACTTTATTAAAATTGTATACTCTTTCTAAATCAAACAATATTATTGCTACAAATTTGGTGCAAAGTATTGCTTCATATTTGGTGCACTAGTAGATATAGGGATAAAAATATAATGAGACAAAGATGTAACATAATCCATAAGTAGTAATGTATATTAATCTCAAAGCAAGGGGACAATATTATTGCTTTCAATTTGGTGCACTAGTAGATATAGAGATAAAAATGTAATGAGAAACAAAGATGTAACATAATCCATAAGTAGTAATGTATTTATTTCAAAGCAAGGGGACAATATTATTGCTCCAAATTTGTTGTGAAAAGTGTTGCGTCAAATGTGGTGCAAAGCATTGCTCCACATTTGGTGAACTAGTAGATATATAGATAAAAATGAAATAAATTCATAACATAATATAGCTAACTTCATTTTTTTTGTTGGGGATAAATCCATTTGCACCATGTTTAACGCATGCAATACATGTCCCACTCTCCACTTCGCACCAAATTTGACGCAACACTTTTTTGCACCAAATTTGACGCAATACTTAAAAACAACCCACAAACTAGTGAAATTTTCCAGCACTTTTGATTGGGAAATGCATAATCACATGATTTATGGCATCAGCCAATCTGATTTAAATATACATTTTATACTAATACTAACAAATCAAATTGCTCCATACTTGAGTCATTAATGACTCATCAGAACTTGTAAGTGCCATTTGTTACATTGTGTATTATACTTTGAAAGTATTGTATATGTGAAATTAGTATTAAAGATAAACATTGATGATAACATTAGGACACACAGTGTTATATTTTAGACAATGATTTTAAATTTGAATGATGTTTGATTCAATATATTCTTAAGATGATTGCTCAAAGGGATAGTCTACCTGACATTAAACTGTCATGAATCAGATACATAAGAAATTAAAATCACCTCTTTACTGTCATGCTATTTTCAGTGTTTTTCTTCCTTCTGTTTAATTTCATTTTCATTAAGAAATGTAATCTTATATGCCAGCCCATTTTTTAACACCTGTGTATGGGTGGTGTTTAAAACTACACTGCAATCAGGAAGGGTTACACAGGTGCAAATAGAAAACTGTCCCAGCTCTTAAAATATCCATTGATTGCAAATAAATACATATAATACCCTGATTACATGTTATATTCACAATTATTCCTGCTAAGAATAATAATATATTTACACTATATACATGTAGTGGTATAAATAAACACAGAGATATGAAAGACAGCATTGTTTAGAACAAAAAAGGAATTTATGGATACGTAAATATGTTTGCAAAAGATTTCTGACATAACATATATATATATATATATATATATATATATATATATATATATATATATATACAAAGAGAGAAGCGCTCTACCAGGAACGAACAACAGCTCAGTAGCTTGTTCTATGGCGATTTACCACCCGGAAGCAGCCTCTTTTAGACCAGTGTGCTTTTCACAGAAGAAAACTTTCCTGAAGTATATCAGTCTGATCCTGCCAAGGAAGGTCAGTCCAGCCCCGAAATACCAGGCAATTCTCCTCTGAACAAGGAACATGACAACCCCAGACTATCGTTTCGGCCTCCTATGGGCCTCGTCAGTGAGGTGCAGCCACATTCCTCTAAGCACACTGGGCAAGGAGTCCACGTCTGGTTTCCCCCATCACCCATAGGGAGACTTCCCCAGGGTCATAATAATTTACATACAAAGAGAGAAGCGCTCTACCAGGAACGAACAACAGCTCAGTGGCTTGTTCTATGGCGATTTATCACCCGGAAGCAGCCTCTTTTAGACCAGTGTGCTTTTCACAGAAGAAAACTTTCCTGAAGTATATCAGTCTGATCCTGCCAAGGAAGGTCAGTCCAGCCCCGAAATACCAGGCAATTCTCCTCTGAACAAGGAACATGACAACCCCAGACGATTGTTTCGGCCTCCTATGGGCCTCGTCAGTGAGGTGCAGCCACATTCCTCTAAGCACACTGGGCAAGGAGTCCACGTCTGGTTTCCCCCATCACCCATAGGGAGACTTCCCCAGGGTCATAATAATTTACATACAAAGAGAGAAGCGCTCTACCAGGAACGAACAACAGCTCAGTGGCTTGTTCTATGGCGATTTACCACCCGGAAGCAGCCTCTTTTAGACCAGTGTGTTTTTCACAGAAGAAAACTTTCCTGAAGTATATCAGTCAGATCCTGCCAAGGAAGGTCAGTCCAGCCCCGAAATACCAGGCAATTCTCCTCTGAACAAGGAACATGACAACCCCAGACGATCGTTTCGGCCTCCTATGGGCCTCGTCAGTGAGGTGCAGCCACATTCCTCTAAGCACACTGGACAAGGAGTCCACGTCTGGTTTCCCCCATCACCCATAGGGAGACTTCCCCAGGGTCATAATAATTTACATACAAAGAGAGAAGCGCTCTACCAGGAACGAACAACAGCTCAGTGGCTTGTTCTATGGCGATTTACCACCCGGAAGCAGCCTCTTTTACAAGTATGTGCAAAGGTATATTGTTACAGAAGCATTAGTTATTTTGTTGTGCAGAGCTTATTTCCCAGCAGCAATGCCTGAACCAGCAAGCCAGCGCCTAAGAAGGGCTCCAAGAAAACCGTAACAAGTATAATTTCATAAAGAGTTAACTCTTTTTTTTCAGCTTTTAGAAACTATTGTCTAATTACACGTTTGCTGGCCTCAGCTCTAAGTTTAGTGATAACAAATCCCATTGTCTAATCACCTCTGGAGCCAGACTGCTAATTGATAAGATGAACTTGTAAACTTGTTATCTTAAGTACTGTAATCCTATTGTGGCCTGTCAAAGGACAGTGCTCTCTATCTAAATGTGTGATGGGGGATTTTGTGCTTCCCCCCCTCTCCCCCTGGGAGTGCCCTGTGTGCATGTAACCTTAATAAAAAGCAGGCTGGGCATCCCAGTCCTGAGTTCTTGTTTGACCCTCAATCGCAGCGTTGACTCGTTTTTGTGGGCAGAAGGGTATCCTAGCTGTACTGCAGCTAAGGGAGATTATTCTATATTTGCGAGACTCATATAGAATACTATGGAAAGCAGCTTCTCCCCTCTTTAGCAATAGGGATCCAGGCTACTAAGCGGTCCATCTCTCAGCGAGACTAAGGGTAACCGTAACATTTGGCGGCAGCGGCGGGATTTTCCTGGATTTCCTAGGAGAGGTACAGAACGGATGGAGAGCGCTTACGAAAAATTGAAGCGTACAACCCTAAAGGATTTACTTGAAAGCAGAGGGGGGTACGCCAGCAACCGGCCGAGGAGAGAGCTGATCACAGAATTGACCGAACTGGATCAGAGCTTCACAATGGCGGAAACACCGACCACGATTAGTGATGAAAAAACCAGGATTGTTCGGGAAAGGCTCTCATTATACGGGCCGAACCCCTCCATGGAATTGGTACAGCAGTTGATGGCGGAGGCGGACGAGGATATACGAGAGACTCGAGCCCACAAACTCAACCTAGTGAACGCACACCGCAATGCTGAAGCCCCGCAGGTAATCATCCCTGTCGAAAATGCTGGGAGGCCCAAGATACCCTATGCGGAATTTCGACCCTTCCTAGAGAGCGAGACAGGGATTGATGAATATTTGGCGGACTTCGAAAGGCAATGTGCCCTGCACCAGATTCCCAACAGAGAGTGGCCCACGATATTGTCTGGGAAACTATCCAGGCGAGCCCTGGAAGCCTTTCGTACTCTGGGTGCTGAGGAAGTGACACAGTATGAGCTAGTTAAGGAGACACTGTTGCGACGGTACGCTGTAACTCCGGACACGTATCGCCGACAGTTTCGGGGCATGGAAAAGAAGACTAACGATACCCATATGGAATGGGCGCACCGAATGCGGAGAGCGGCAAATCACTGGCTGAGCGGAAGTAAAGCGGTGACTGGGGAGGAAATTTTACAATTGTTTCTCTTAGAACATTTTTATAATGGCATGGAACAGCAAGGGAAGGAATGGCTGCGAGACAGGCGGCCTTCTACCTTAGAAGAAGCAGCCAAATTGGCCGATGAACATTATGACTCCCGTCTTCATGAACCCATGAACTACCGAGCTCCAGCACGGGTCGAACCCAGAGAGGTTTACCGTGCACCCCCTCGTGCTGAATTCCGAGCCCCGGTGCCCACAGGGCCCGTCCGACACTCAGGACCACCCAATAACAGCTCTGAGCGTCCCAGACTGACTTGCCACCGATGCAAGCAACCAGGGCATTTCATGGCTAGCTGCCCCCTTAATACGCACCAGACACCCAGGAATTACAATTACCCCTCTGGGTCCTATCGTCCGGCCCGGGCCCTCTGTGTTAACCAAGAGGCCCCTATGGAGGGATATGTGGGGCCGCTTCACGAGGCAGACCCTGTATATGCTGCCTCAGATAACCGCCAGCACCATCGGCAGAGGGTATGGCTCGAGGGGCGATCTACCGAGGGATTGCGAGACACAGGGGCTACTATCACGCTGGTACAGAGTCATTTGGTGCCAGAGCACAAGCGATCCGGACAGACTGTGGCCGTTAGAGTGGCGGGGGGGGATGTGTACAAAATTCCAACAGCTAAAGTGCATCTTGATTGGGGAGCGGGAAAGGGGGCTGTGAACGTGGGCCTAATGGATAATTTACCTGCCGAAGTACTACTGGGCAACGATTTGGGCCCCATGACTTCTGCCTATGCTCCAGTATGCAACAACGAGGCGGACCCAGTGACTACACGGGCCCAAGCCCGGACGGAGCAAGAGCTCTCACCAGTGCAGGAGACACAGGTAAGACCTACCCCGACCTTGCCTGACAGGTTAGGCCCCATACCCTGGGACACCCCAGATGCTTTCGAGGCAGAGTCTAAGACTGACCCGACCTTACAAAAGTACCGGGAACGAGCAGAGACCGGAGGGAGCGGGGCAGATAACGAAACATTCTTATGGGAAAAAGGGAAACTATACCGCTGGACAGAGAAAAGGGGACAGCGTAGGCGACAGCTGGTAGTGCCCCACAAATACCGTCAAGAAATCCTCAAAATAGGCCACGACATCCCCTTAGCAGGCCACCTAGCCGTTACCCGTACCCTACACCGCATTACTCACACGTTCTTTTGGCCAGGGGTGCACGCTGACGTTAGAACTTACTGTAACACCTGCGATGTGTGTCAACGAGTAGGAAGGCGAGGCGATCACCCTAAAGCCCAGCTAGTAAATATGCCCATTGTAGAGGAACCCTTCAGCCGGGTTGCTATTGACCTAGTGGGACCACTGGCTACCCCTAGTCCCTCCGGTAAGCGATACATTCTTACCGTAGTGGACTACGCTACCAGGTACCCAGAGGCTGTCGCCCTATCCAACATACAAGTGGATACGGTAGCGAATGCACTAGTACAGGTGTTCTCCCGGGTAGGATTTCCAAAAGAAATCCTATCCGACCGAGGCACCCAATTTACGGCTGAATTGACCCAACAACTCTGGCAGGTTTGCAAAATTAAGTCCCTCCTGAGCTCCCCATACCACCCCCAGACGAACGGGCTGTGTGAGAGGTTCAATGGGACCCTCAAGCAAATGCTCAAGACGTTCACTCAGGAATACCGAGACTGGGAACGCTTCCTGCCACACCTCCTATTTGCTTATCGGGAGGTGCCCCAGGAAACGACAGGGTTCTCTCCCTTCGAGTTGCTCTACGGAAGAAAGGTACGGGGACCCCTAAACCTGATCCGGGAGCACTGGGAGGGAGAGATGGAGGCTGACGGTGTCCCCATTGTGCCATACGTGCTGGAACTCAGGGACCGAATGGAGCAATTAGCCAAATCCGTGCGGGCTAATCTCCAGTTGGCCCAGAGAAGACAGAAAGTATGGTACGATCGGGGGGCCCGAAAGAGAATCTTCACCATAGGACAAAAGGTGTTAGTACTTAAGCCGGTGAAGACAGACAAATTGCAGGCGTCCTGGCAGGGTCCCTACCAGATCGTAGAGAAAAGGGGAGACACCACTTATGTGATAGCTAGCTGCCACGACAACAATCTTAGAAAGACATTCCATGTAAACATGCTGAAGGAATATTTTGAGCGACCAGAGAACGTGACGGCCGTATGTTGTTCCCCTCAGGAAGACCCCGACAGTTTACCCATTCCAGACCTATTAGAAAAGAGCCTCCCCACAGGTATAGTGGCGCAGGTTCAGATAGGGGACCGACTTAGCCCCACTGAAAGGGAGCAGCTCAACCAACTCCTCCAGTCCAAACACCTCACCTTCTCCCCGTACACTACTTTAACCACCCACCAGGTAGATACTCCGGGACAAGCTCCCTTGCGCCAGGCTCCGTACCGAATCCCCGAAGCAGTTAGGACAGGAATGAAGAAGGAGATCGATGAGATGCTCCAGCTCAGGGTAATTGAGCCCTCTGATAGTCCCTGGGCCTCCCCAGTTGTCTTGGTGCCCAAGAAAGATGGGACCACCCGGTTCTGCGTAGACTATCGGAGGCTCAATGAAAATACCGTGACGGACGCTTACCCTATGCCCAGGGTAGACGAGCTACTCGATCGTATAGCCAGGGGAAATTACCTGACCACTATTGACCTCTGCAAAGGTTACTGGCAGATTCCCCTGGCCCCGGAGGCTATCCCCAAGTCGGCATTCGTCACCCCATTCGGCTTATATCAGTTTAGGGTAATGCCGTTTGGGATGAAGAATGCCCCAGCTACATTCCAGCGCTTGGTGGATAGGCTCCTGGATGGCTTCCAGAGTTTTGCTTGCGCCTACCTGGACGATATAGCGATCCACAGTGAGTCCTGGGAGGACCACTTAGCTCATGTGGGAATGGTTCTGGATCAGATCCGGGCTGCTGGCCTGACTCTGAAGCCAGAAAAATGCCACTTTGGGATGGCCGAGGTACAGTACCTGGGTCACCGGGTGGGGTGTGGAAAGCAGCGACCAGAGCCGGCCAAAATAGAAGCTGTCGCCAATTGGCCCACCCCCATCACTAAGACTCAGGTCCTAGCCTTCCTGGGCACGGCAGGGTACTATAGACGGTTCGTACCAGACTACAGCACACTTGCCAAACCCCTGACTGACTTGACCAAGAAGAACTTACCTCGACAGGTCCTGTGGTCTCCCCACTGTGAAACGGCTTTCCAGGCTCTCAAAAATGCTCTAATTAACGCTCCTGTCTTGGCGGCCCCAGCCCTTAACAAACGTTTTATCGTCCATACAGATGCTTCCATGTTCGGGCTGGGAGCCGTCCTCAGCCAAGTAGGCGAAGATGGAGGGGAGCATCCAGTTGCCTACATCAGCCGGAAGCTCCTGCCCCGCGAAGTCAGCTATGCAGCGGTCGAAAAGGAGTGTTTGGCTTTGGTGTGGGCATTAAAGAAATTGACTCCCTATTTATATGGTCAGGAGTTCACTCTGGTCACCGACCATAACCCGTTGGTGTGGCTGAACCAGGTCTCTGGAGATAACGGCAGGCTATTACGTTGGAGCTTATCGTTGCAACCCTTCAATTTCACCATTACTTACAGACCTGGGAAACAGAATGGCAACGCCGACGGGTTGTCCAGACAAACCGACCTCAGCCCCGCATAACCAGCGGTCTGGACAGCCTTAGTCTGCCCTGAAAAGGGGTCAGACCGTGTCTGCCAGAGTGTTCCACAGAAAGGGAGCACTGTTACAGAAGCATTAGTTATTTTGTTGTGCAGAGCTTATTTCCCAGCAGCAATGCCTGAACCAGCAAGCCAGCGCCTAAGAAGGGCTCCAAGAAAACCATAACAAGTATCATTTCATAAAGAGTTAACTCTTTTTTTTCAGCTTTTAGAAACTATTGTCTAATTACATGTTTGCTGGCCTCAGCTCTAAGTTTAGTGATAACAAATCCCATTGTCTAATCACCTCTGGAGCCAGACTGCTAATTGATAAGATGAACTTGTAAACTTGTTATCTTAAGTACTGTAATCCTATTGTGGCCTGTCAAAGGACAGTGCTCTCTATCTAAATGTGTGATGGGGGATTTTGTGCTTCCCCCCCTCTCCCCCTGGGAGTGCCCTGTGTGCATGTAACCTTAATAAAAAGCAGGCTGGGCATCCCAGTCCTGAGTTCTTGTTTGACCCTCAATCGCAGCGTTGACTCGTTTTTGTGGGCAGAAGGGTATCCTAGCTGTACTGCAGCTAAGGGAGATTATTCTATATTTGCGAGACTCATATAGAATACTATGGAAAGCAGCTTCTCCCCTCTTTAGCAATAGGGATCCAGGCTACTAAGCGGTCCATCTCTCAGCGAGACTAAGGGTAACCGTAACATATATGTACAAATTCTAGCATTAATAATAATTTTAGAAAACAAAAAAACATGATATAGGTATATCATGATTTCTATAAATACAAATACACATTAATTTATGTGAAAATATCATATATTATTTTTTTGTATAACTAATACATAGAAATAACTTTCTATGAGATACTATTGTTTGTTCCGGTATAAATCTAGCTATTTCTTGGACATTAACAGATTAAAGATTAGCTTTAGAGAAATGTGCTTGTTCATGGACAGGAATGAAATGGTATAAATAAAGTGAATTGTGGGGACAGCAATTCGCCAATAGGAATATGATCTTTTGGTGCGACAATCTGAGCGTTGTGTATGCTATCAGCAATCTTTCAGCCTCTTCCTCTATTGTTGTAAAATACCTACGATGGTAACTGTTGAGGTGTTTGCGGCATAATATTGACTTTGCGGCATGGCATGTGCCGGGGGTTAATAATGTGGTGGCAGATGCGCTGTCGAGAAGCCAGTGGGATATGTTTAGGAGACTGGTTCCAGAGGCCGATGCAGTTGTTGCTCCTTGTCCTTCATTTCTTTGGCAGGTGGCCGAAGGGGGGACATGCTGACTTCAATGGTAAGGGCGTCGCTGTCGCCTGCTACTTGGAAGGCCTATGTTAAGCACTGGACAGAGTGGGAAGTCTTCTTGCTGGGTGTTCCTCTAGTGGCTGGCTCTCCAGCATTGTTGCTCGAATGGATGGTGCATCTGAAAGAATGTGGATGCAAGAAAGGAGCGATGCAGGGAAAGCTTGCAGCTTTGTCCTTTTCAGTAAATGGTGGGGCCTTCCAGATGGTTCAAGTACCTTCTTGGTTAGGCAGGTACTTAAGGGTTGGGTAAGAATTGAGGCTCGGCCAGCTGATAGACACGAGACGATTACTGCACAATGGCTAGCGGCTTTATTGGCGGTACTGTTCAGCATACCATATCCGGAAAAAGCTGAATCGGGATGTGGGGAGGCTGATCGTGGAGGAAGGTGGTTTCGTGATCAGGCACAATAACATTTTAGGGGACTACAAGCGCCTATATAGACCTGATGGGGTCCATTTAACTGATGAGGGCCTAGAGCTTTTTTTGGCAAATTTATCAGGGGCGAGTAGGCGCCATCATCTTTAGTTATTTCCTCATTGGTTTAGGTGGTGGCAAGAGCTCCATTTATGGGGGTATAGTATGTATCTCTTGTGGGGGGTCCCAGCCAAATAATTTTTATGGTTTCCGCGAGGGTGTGGTTGAGCTAATGAGAGGGGCATGATGTTACAAGTAACGCCTCTCCTCGCAGGCCAGCTGACCTAGAAACCCCTTTCGGATGATACTAACCACTGAAGGGCAATGCTCAGCAGGAGCATTGCAGCAACCAAGCCGGGCCGGCTTGGTCAGTGATAATGGCATTGCTTGCTCAATTTGGTGTCCCTTTAGCGGAGGATAAGACCCAGCGACTGTGCACTTGCCTTACGTTCTTAGGTATCAAAATTGATACCCAGGAAAGGCAGTGTCGGTTGCCAGCAGATAAGGTGGCGTGGATGCTCGCTGTGGTTTCAGTGGCCGCGGAAGCTGAGTGGCTCCCGTTACGGGAGTTACAGTCATTGTTGGATCTTTTGAATTTTGCTTGCAAGGTTATTCCCATGGGCAGGGTGTTCAACAGGAGATTGGAGGGCCAATTAAAAGGGGACAGCAAAGGGCACAAGCAGTGTAGGATCTCACAGGACATGAAGGAGGACCTGATGGTCTGGAAGTTGTTCCTAGAGGAATTTAATGGGATATTGTTGTGGAGACAGAGTAGACTGTCCAGTCAGGCTTTGCATTTGTTCACAGATGCGGCTGGTGCCTATGGGTATGGGGCATACTTCAATGGTGTATGGAGCGCTGAGTCGTGACCCCAGACATGGGAGGAGTTGTTTCCCATCGTAGTCGCCATTGAATTGTGGGGACAGCAATTCGGCAATAGGAATGTGATATTTTGGTGCGACAATATGAGTGTTGTGTTTGCTATCAACAATCTTTCAGCCTCTTCCCCTATTGTTGTGAAATACCTACGATGGTTAGTGCTGAGGTGTTTGCTGCATAATATTGACTTTGCGGCACGGCATGTGCCTGGTGTTAATGATTTGGTGGCAGATGCGCTGTCGCAAGGCCAGTGGGATATGTTTAGGAGACTAGTTCCAGGGGCGGATGCAGTTGGTGCTCCTTGTCCTTCATTTCTTTGGCAGGTGGCCGAAGGGGGGACATGCGCTGACTTCAATGGTAAGGGCGTTGCTGGCGCCTGCTACTTGGAAGGCCTACGTTAAGCACTGGGCAGAGTGGGAAGTCTTCTTGCAGGGTAAGGGTGTTCCTCTAGTGGCTGGCTCTCCAGCATAGTTGCTCGAATGGATAGTGCATCTGAAAGAATGTGGATGCAAGAAAGGAGCGATGCAGGGGAAGCTTGCAGCTTTGTCCTTTTTCAGTAAATGGTGGGGCCTTCTTGGTTAGGCAGGTACTGAAGGGTTGGGTAGAATTGAGGCTCGACCAGCTGATAGATACAAGACGATTACTGTACAAAGGCTAGCGGCTTTATTGGTGGTGCTCCCAGAGGTTTGCGCAGATGAGTATGAGGTCAATTTGTTTAGGGCTGCATTTGCAGTTGCGTTTTTTGGGGCTCTTAGGATTGGGGAATTAGTTGGTCAATCCAGGGTATCTAAAGGCAGCGGAATCCAAGGGCATCATGTCATGTTTGATATGCAAGCATTGCTGCTGTTCATTCCTAGATCAAAAACTGATCAGGACAAGAAAGGGGTGTAGTTGTCAATGCAACAGCAGGCTAGCCCAGAGTTTTGCCCTGTTTGGTTCACTTTGGAGTTCTCTGCAAGAAGGCCAGAGAATTCTGAGCAATATTTATTCACGGGGATGGGACCAACCTGTCCAAATTTCTGTTTAGAAGGGTGTTGGAATTGGCGTCTAAGAGAGTCGGCCTTGATCCCGAAGTGATAGCTCCCCACTCATTTTGCATCGTGTTGGCCACCAGCGCGGCAGCTGCTGGGGCGCCGGAGTGGGAGATAGAGAGGTTGGGTAGGTGGAGCTCAAAAAGGTACAAGTTGTACATTAAGCCTCTTCAGGGCAACAGATAGTTAGTGTAGGTACAGCATATACGAGTTTGGTTAGTCATGGTTTACTTTCCTTTATTCTAGGCTTAAGGACCCCTCCATGTAAAGCATGGATAGTCGGCCATTCATATGTGCATTGGGCAGCAATCCACACCTTGAAGTGTTCGGGCGGCCAGCAGCTGGGAATTCGACCAGATGCGGTTTCATTCAAATGGCTAGGGAGGAGGGGAATGCTCTGGAGAGATTTGCCGGGGTGTCTTGAAGAAGCCTTTCTCCGTTGGGGTTGGCCTTCTTTGATTGTGCTGCATCTGGGGGAGGGGGGGGGGAATGACGTCAGTAGTGTGCCTGTGCTTGAGTTTACCTCGGATGTTCGTGGATGAGAGCACGGTTTCCAGGAGTGCGAGTGGCATGGTCGAACGTCATTGCTCGCTTGCATTGGTGGCACGTGAGAGTGCACTGTTCTGTATACCGTATCCGGAAAAAGCTGAATCGGGATGTGGGGAGGCTGATTATGGAGGAAGGTGGTTTCGTGCTCAGGCACAATAACATCTTTTATCGGGGGCAATTAGGCGCCATGTTCTTTAGTTATATCCTCATTGGTTTAGGTGGCAGCAAGAGCTCCATTTATGGGGGTATAGTATGTATCTCTTGTTGCGGGGTCCCGGCCTAATAATTTTTATGGTTTCCATGAGGGTGTGGTTGAGCTAATGGGAGGGGCATGATATTGCAAGTTGCAGCTTGTAATGCCTCTCCTTGTGGGCCTGCTGACCTAGAAACCCCTTTCGGTTGAGGCCAACCCCTGAAGGGCAATGCTTATCAGGAGCATTGCAGCAACCAAGCTGGGCCGGTGACCTCACTACGCTTGTTGTAGATATTAAGTTATTTATATATATATTAGGTCTCAGATGCCGCCACCTTGGGTTAAGCCTTTAAGTTCACAGAAATTTTTTTTAGGGGTTTTTGTGCCTGGTTGTTTAAAAAAAAACCTGACCTTGCTCCACAGTCTTTTACCTCTAAATCTGTGTCTGTGTGTTTATTGTGGGTAAGGTGGGAGTGAAGTCATGGGGATTTGACCCTTATGGTAGTGGAGAGCATGTATGCGCTTGTAACGTCTTAAGGGTTATGCTGCTTGACTAAGACGTGAAGCTGTGCAGTGTGTGAGTGTGCAACATTGTTGCAAATGTTGGGGTGGGGATTTCTTACCATATAAAAATGCATGGATGCTGGATCACTCCCTCTTTTCTTGTCTCCGACTGCTTGTAAGAAGTTTTTCCTCGCCCATCCCTCCCTTTCTGTTTATGTTTTAAGTGTTTTTTTTTACAGAAAAAGGGGTGGCACTGAGAGAGCGACTACCTCTAGGGTGATTTTAGGACTTTGGCAGGAGCATGTCTAATCAGGCTCGCTGATTGTAAGCCCAAAGTGGTAAAGTTTGCTTCCCATTGATGGTATTTGTTGTTTCGTCTTATATCATGATGGCGCTTATGGTCTGAAGCGTTAAATAGGAGAATAAAAAATTTGCCAACTGGCGTGGCACTGTCCCGGCCTAATAATTTTTATGGTTTCCGCAAGGGTGTGGTCGAGCTAATGGGGGGGGCATGATGTTGCAAGTCGCAGCTTGTAACGCCTCTCCTCGCAGGCCTGCTGACCTAGAAACCCCTTTCGGATGATTCTAACCCCTGAAGGGCAATGCTCAGCAGGAGCATTGCAGCAACCAAGCCGGGCCGGTGACCTCACTACGCTTGTTGTAGATATTAAGTTATTTATATATATATTAGATCTCAGATGCCGCCACCTTGAGTTAAGCCTTAAGCTTCACAGAAAAAAAGTTTAGTTTTTTTTTTGCCTGGTTGTTTAAATAAACGTGACCCTGCTCCACAGTCTTTTACCTCCAAATCAGTGTCCGTGTGTTTATTGTGGGTAAGGTGGAAGTGAAGTCATGGCGATTTGACCCTTAAGTAAAACACTTAAAGGCAGATCTTCTCGTGGGTTTTTTTTTTTGCATGCTATGACAAACTAGACTTTTGCATTTAGATTAAGACAAAATTAAAAGAACAACTACATTTGTATTATTTCTCGTTGATGCTTTTAATTTGATGCATTTAATGAGAAACAAACAAATGAATGTTTGTAACAAATAAACTAGTTTGCTCATGCTTGAGGTTAAAACCATTAGTCTAAAGGTGGGAGAGTTAAAATCTACAAAGTTTAGGTAGAAAAGGCTTAGAAATTTACACTATTTTCAATAAAAATTTAGCAATGTTGATTTACTCTGCGGTCAGCCAAAAATGACTTTGTTCTTAGCCAATCCTGACCACTTAAAAACTATATATATTTAAAAACAAAACTTTTTGTCCAGCTGCTGGCCTGTATTTACAATTTCAGTTGAAGACAGTGAACAGTGAACAAATCAATACTATGTAAGCACTCATTAATCCCCTCTCATGTGTTCTGCATGTCATACATTGAATAAAAAAAATAAAACTTTATTTGAAAAAAACCTAAAAAAGTGGGTGTCTTAAAAACAATAATGCTGGCAATAATTCAGCTAATATCACACAATTGGTGATTCAACAATATTCATTGGATTAAACTTAATATCAGAGTGCTACTGAAGCGTTGATATTGTTAGCATAATGTAAGCAGTATCTCTTTAAGTTGTTGCATTTAAAATAGAATCCTTATTGTGTAGGGGGTCTCTTCCATCTGTGATCACTATATCACTCTTGTGTTATGAAGAATGATACTACTAATATGTTGGAAAAACCACCAAATTAATATTGCTTAAATAGGAGACAGAAGATTAGCTAATTTACACTTGATTAGCAGTAACATGTATCACATAAATTAGTAAAATAAGAGTAAAGTAAGATCTTTCAATATGTGCTCTGCCTGGTTGTACTCCAGAGAGCTTTATTGTTGCAATTGCTAAATTGCTATTACATTCTTATAGAAATGTTTTAATCCATTGGATTTGGCTCATTGCCCAACAGTAAAAGTTCACATAAAAGGGTCAATTTATTAATGTGCGAGCGGACATGATACGATGTAGCGTATCATGTCCGCAGCACATCGATAAATGCCGACAGAATACGCTGTCGGCATTTATCATTGCACCAGCAGTTCTTGTGAACTGCTGGTACAATCCCGCCTCCTGCAGATTTGAGGCCAATCAGCCACTAGCAGGGGGTGTCAATCAACCCGATTGTATTCGATCGGGTTAATTTCTTTCCGCCGCCACAGAGCAGGTGGAAGGTTATGGAGCAGGCTTGCCGGAGCTCCATACGGAGCTTGATAAATTTGCCCCAAACTGTTTATAATAGTCCAATGGATATTGTTACAACATTAAGTTATAATGCTACTCACATGTGTTACACTGTCCTCAAGTGTTTTGCTTGAATGTCATAAGCTGTCTCAAATTACTAAGATGAATTTGCTTATTAGTTGTGTGCTTTACACTAACATAAGACCAATCTGTGACTACAAGAGGAAATACAAAGAGCTGCTCTTCTATTCCCTATTAGGGAGCAGTATTCAGAGCTGCATTTAATACATTGTATTAGTTAGTTCATGCAAAGATAAATTGGCACATATACAGCAACTCTATTTTTCATAAGACTGCTTGTATGAATATATAAGCATAGTGGGTAGAGCTAATATTGATGCATTTTTTAAATGAGTTTAAAGGCTTGTGGGAGCCTTTAAATTATTTTAAAAAAAATATGCAGCAATATTAGCTCTACCCACTATACTTTAATTCTCCTCCCCATTGTATTTTGAAGATCATTCTTATTTTAAGCCTTAGAAGGTATTTTGCAGAAATTTGAAGTTATCATACGAGACTCCATGCCAGAGATCAGTGTCCTTCTTCACAGGTGTCTCTGCTGGCTTTGGTTGTCTGTTATACATAATCAGAGCTGTTGTTATACTTCTGTGTGCAGCATCCATCAGAGCTGCTTGCTAACGATTATCCTGATGATATACACATAGCCAAACATAATCCCCGGATCATGCTGAATCTCAGGTTTTAATAGGTCCAGTATCGTCCTAAGAACTCAACTTAACATAAAGCATGCTAGAGGCAGTTCAGGTCTCTTTCACTATGCTTTTAGGATTTTCAGAAAACTTTCAAGCATTTACCTAAAACGCTATGCTTACCTGTTAATGGCAGGATAATAAGGTGCTATTTGATTATGATGAACTTTAGCTTCTGCAGTGGTCTGTGGAGACCCTGTGGAAACTCATCCTCCACTTCGGTATGCCAGGTAAACTTGAAACAATTATCAGGAACTCTTATGAGGGAATGGCCTGCAAGGTAGTCCACGGAGGACAACTCTTTAAAGCTTTCCAAGTGAAGACGGGGTTTCTACAGGGTTGCTTGCTCTTGCTTTTTCTCTTCCTGCTGGCCATAGGGGAAAAACCAAGATCCTGAAGGTTAACATAGCCAGCACAGCTGCAGTCTCTCTTGCAAGAGATGCACTGAAAGAGGTTGAGGCCTTCACCTATCTTGGCAGTATCATAGACAAACAAGGTGGCACAGACGGCAATGTCAAGGCAAGAATCGTCAAAGCTAGGGCTACCTTCATCCAGCTATAGAAGATCTGGAGCTCCAAAAACCTAACAATGCAAACAAAGATCAGGCTTTTTCACACCAATGTAAATTCTGTACTTCTTTATGGAGCAAAAACTTGGAGGACAACAGTGACCACCACCAAAAAAGTCCAAACATTTATTACCACCTGTCTGAGAAAAATCCTCCACGTTCGCTGGCCATGCAATATGAGTAACAAAGACCTACTACAGCAGATTTCCCAAATCATTGTAAATGAATAAATCATGAAAAGATGCGGGGGCTGGATAAGTCACAAGCCAACGTCAAACATCACTGGGCAAGCCCTAACCTAGAAACCTCAAGGAAAAAGAAAAACAGGAAGGCCAAGAAACACCTGTCGCTGAGATCTCAAGGCTGGCTGCAAGAAGATAGGCTACACCTTGAGTATCAAAAAAAATGTATAACAGGAGCACCAGGTAAAGTGATAAAAATTATAAATTTTATTGAAATACAAAGGGTATATTAACCCAGGGTAAGAACACACAAAAAGGAAAAGTTTGAACCAACAAACTGATGAACAAAGGCTGACCGGTTTCGGCTGTTGCCTTACTCCTAGCAGGCTAGGAGTAAGGCAACAGCCGAAACCGGTCAGCCTTTGTTCATCAGTTTGTTGGTTCAAACTGACAGAGAGCACAGGTAATGGATAAACACTGTGAGAGGTTAGCTAACAGCATGCTGCAATAGACTGTATTTCAAAAAGCCTAGCTGGTAATAACGGATGCCATAAAGGAGAAAAAAACAGCACCTGTCCAGCTAAAGCAATTGGCTAAACTAAATGTTAAGCAGCCAGAGGTGAGAAGAATAGGATTAACATCCCCAACACATGGGATACAGCACCTGAAACCAAGGAAGCCCTTTCCAAGGAGGCAGTGAGTGGTGAGTCACCTTCATAAAAGTAACTTTAATTCACAGTTGACTGTAATTGCTTCCCTGGAATTTTGAATGGTGGGGGGTGTTGGGGGAACACCGCCACCACTATATATATACATACATACAGCAGCTTTTAACTAGATATCATTGATAAGAAACTTTCAACTTTTTATCTATCCTTTTTACTTATAAGGATAGTACACACACCCTAACTGTTCCCCTTCCTTTCATACACCTTGAGTAAAATAGAAAGAAAAGCCCAAGACAGAGATGAATGGTGAGTCCTGGTTGACAGCATATACCCCAGAAGGGGTAGCAGGCATAAGTAGGTAAGTAAGTGGTCTCAGATATGATAAAAACTTCTGGAATTTTAGAATGTGTGTCTAGAATGTTATACATCTTATTTTCCACTGGGCAAGCATAGTCCATGTGGATTCTCTACCACACTGATAGAAGCCAGGTCCAAGGTAGTACCACCCAATGTGAGAAATCCCACTGTGATTGGGAACATCCATTGCAAGCTGAAATATAGCAGGCAACATTCTAATTACATGTCATCAACCTTATGTAACCCCTCACCTTCTGTTTTATGTGAACCACTCCAAGATAACCTTCCTGCAGTAGTTCAAGAATCTGATTTTGTAACACAAGGTATTTCTACCAGACTAGACAGCCATCCATAGCGCTGTGGAACCTATTGGCGCTCTACAAATAACCGATAATAATAACAATAATAAATAATAATCCATAAATGATAGTTCCAGAGCCCTGTTTTGAAATGATTTGACATGCATTGGAGTCTTTATTGACCAACCTTTGCATATATAAGCAAATATTTCTCTAAGAACTTTGGCTATCTCCCATGCAATTTCATTTGCTGTTATCATGTCACATAAATATTTATTTTTTTCATTTTTGTTGTATTTGGTTCTGAATCCATTGTTAATGAAAGCCTAGAAAAGGCATCTACAATAACATTTTGTTAGCAAAGCATTGTTTTGTGTTATCTTGTAGCGTCTCAATTGAGATCAGCAACAGATATGTAGCAGGTTTAGGCCTTTGAAGTCTACAGAGTGCACAAATTTGCATGAAATGTGGACAATGTCATTGCTGCTGGCATGAGGGTGCATTTGTCCCCAGATGGTCCCCCAATTGTAATCATCCATCATTTTCCCATCACCACTTTACCTAGGCCTGCCAACTTTACCAGTCCCACCCACCTAATCCCTCCCAAAGCATGCTTGGCCCTGCCCCTCCGATCATGGCACCATACATAAAACTGGTGAGCTGGGACCTGCATATAAATCTAGAATTGCCACTGGAAATAGGCAAAATAAATAATAAAAGTATACCTCATATTAAAGGGACAGTAAAGTATAAATTAAACTTTAATGGGTTGGACAGAGCACAACAACTTTCCAATTTACTTTAATTTTCACTTTTGTTTAGTTCTCTTGGTATTCTTTAACCATCTAGTAGCAGTGTTTGAAACACTGTTTATAGCAATGTTATACATTGTTACAAACACTGCTGCCTTAGACTGCTATAGACACATGCACACTCTTAAGCTCCTATGAGCCTACTTAAGTATACTCATAACAAAGGATCAAAAGTGCAAAACCAATTTGTTAATATAAGTAAATTGGAAAGTGTTTTAAAACTGCATGCTCTGAATCACTAAAGTTTAATTTTGGCTTTATTGTCCTTTTAACTACATGCAATTAAAAGTTTTATATTACAGCCTCAAAGTGTTTCATGTCCCTTTTGTCATAAACATTAGTTACCTTAAAAAAAAAATAAAAAAAAAAATACATATCCTCTGTTCTAAAATTAGACAGTTGTTAACTTAAAACTGTAAGGGCCAGATTACAAGTGGAGCACTAAATATCGATTTTATAAAAGCAATATTTGCCCTCCACTGTGTAATACCAGCACACGCTAATGTGCACTGGCATTATAAGTTAATAGCAATGCGAACACGAGCTTGCGTTTGCATTGCTGGGAAGCATTGTGCTCACTAGAGCATGCTTCCATAGGCTCCAATGGGACCCTCGTCCTGATGCCGTTAGAGACAGCAGAACCTCATGCAACAAAGGGGTAAGTAGCGCAGCGATGGGCAATATGTTTTTAAATATATACATATACTGTATATTTATGTGTTAATATGTGTATGTTCACATATTAACACATAAATATATACATATATGTATATAGTCATATATACTGTGTATATATATATATATATATATATATACTGTATATATATATATATATATATATATATATATATATATATATATATATATATTTACTAGGAACACACAATACCTATTGACCGCAATGTAAAGGCACTTTTCAGTGCTGTGTTGTTTTTTTCTAACACCCCACCAACTATAGACCCCAAAAACTGCCTGGTGCAGTTGTTTTTTATTTTTTTTTAAAATGCTACTTTTTTAATAGAAAAACTATAATGCCGTCTAGTTTGGGGGAATTTGGGCATTTTTAGAAAATTAACCAGAGATCGGATCTATGGTTAACTTTCTGAGTGCTTACTACTACTGCGGGATTGTTATAGCAATAACCAGCCACTTGTAAAGGCAAAATTGCCCGTTTGCGGGTGCGCAATAATTTAGCGCTCCACTTGTAATCCGGCCCTAAATATTTTACCTACAACACAATAATCATTGTAAATGTTTTTCTTATAGTTTGGAAAGCATACTTTTTATACATACATTTGCAACTAATTACAGAATTGTGTGCTCTGGCATTGTGTTGACATTTCTCCTGTTAGTTACTGAAAACATTACTGCGGAATTACAAAGAAAGCATTTCATACTGTGTTGAGAATTTGACTAATGGCACAAGACACACTTGAAATTGTTTATATTTAAATGTATTGATTCTGCGGGCTTGTTCCAAGTTGTGAAAATGTATGACAAGCTGCCACCTTGTGAAGAGAAGTCTAGCCGTATCACATTAACTTTAGCACTTGCCACAATGCATATTCAGCCTTCTTGTTATCACCTTCTATAACTGCAACAAGAGGGCAATCGTTTACATATAGTGACAGAAAGATACACAAATAGCCTTCTACAAAGGAATATCTAAGTAGCTCTCAGATGGGATTTCTATAAAATCTTAGGGCCAGATTGCGAGTGCAGCGCAAAACATTTGCACGCAAGCAATAAGGCGTTCAACACGACTGTTTGCACTCGTCTGGTTTACCACTGGTATTATCAGTTGAAAGTAATTGTGATTGCTTGAGCGCAATTGCAATTTGTGCGAGAAGACCGCTGCTCCGTAACTGGTCTGCAATCTGCCCGATCCTATACGTTTGGGTTGATTGACATCTCCTGCTAGCGGCCCATTGGCCGCAAATCTGCTGGGGGCTGCATTGCACAAGCAGTTCACTAGAACTGCTTGTGGAATGTTGAATACCGACAACGTATGCTGTCGGCATTCATCAATGTCTGGCAGACAATGATAATTTGGCCCCTATGTATGTATGTATAAATAAATATATATATAAATATATATGTATACATATGTATGTATGTAATTATAGAGATGTCGCGAACATAAAATTTTCTGTTCGTGAACGGCGAACGCAAACTTCCGCAAATGTTCGCGAATGAGCGAACCGGGCAAACCGCCATAGACTTCAATAGGCAGGCGAATTTTAAAACCCACAGGGACTCTTTCTGGCCACAATAGTGATGGAAAAGTTGTTTCAAGGGGATTAACACCTGGACTGTGGCATACCGGAGGGGGATCCATGGCAAAGCTCCCATGGAAAATTACATAGTTGATGCAGAGTCTGGTTTTAATCCATAAAGGGAATAAATCACCTAACATTCCTAAATTGTTTGGAATAATGTGCTTTAAAACATCAGGTATGATGTTGTATCGATCAGGTAGTGTAAGGGTTACGCCTGCTTCACAGTGACAGACCAAACTCCCCGTTTAACGCACCGCAAACAACCGCAAACAGTCCATTTGCACAACCGCAAACTCCCCATTTGCACAAGGTTGGATACCAAGCTAGCCATGTGCCGTTCCTTGTCCTCACTGATGTCATTGAAGGTCTCTTCCTCCACCCAGCCACGTACAACACCAAGGGTCCCCGAAAGGTGACAACAAGCCCCCTGGGATGCCTGCTGTGTTTGGTCTTCCACCTCCTCAAAGCCACCTTCCTCCTCTGACTCCTCTTCTTCAGACTCCTCTCTCTGCATTGCCTCTCTCTGTGTTATTATAAGGTGTGTTAATTAGTACTATTCCTATCAGTTTAATCCCTGTTATGTGCCTTTTTTTGGTTTGGTTTTTGAAGCCACAGTGCAGCACCAGAGGCCAGAAAAATTAGGCATGTACACATGCCTGAAAAATTAGGTATTGTTGCAGCCGCTTGTTTCCCAGGCAGAAAGTGCCCTAAAACATTGCGGCTTGAACCCTAGTTGGTGGCGGATAAGTCACACAAGTCATCCGGCATTCAGAGATAAAATACAGCAGCGTGTGGACCATTTTTAGTCCAAGGCAGCTCATCTCATCAGGCCTTTTTTAATCGAATGTATCGCCCACTGTCAGTCCCTTCGGGATCCATCCCTCATTCATCTTAATAAAGGTGAGGTAATCTAGACTTTTTTGACTAGGCGACTTCTCTTCTCAGTGACAATACCTCTTGCTGCACTGAATGTCCTTTCTGACAGGACACTTGAAGCGGGGCAGGCCAGAAGTTCTATCGCAAATTGGGATAGCTCAGGCCACAGGTCAAGCCTGCACACCCAGTAGTCAAGGGGTTCATCACTCCTCAGAGTGTCGATAACTGCAGTTAAGGCGAGGTAGTCTGCTACCTGTCGGTCGAGTTGTTCTCTGAGGGTGGACCCCGAAGGGCTGTGGCGATGTGTAGGACTTAAAAAGCTCCGCATGTCCTCCATCAACAACACGTCTGTAAAGCATCCTGTCCTTGCCGGCGTGGTCGTGGGAGGAGGAGGATTACTTTCACCTCTTCCCCTGTTAGATTCCCGTTGTGCTGTGACATCACCCTTATACGCTGTGTAAAGCATACTTTTTAATTTATTTTGGAACTGCTGCATCCTTTCCGACTTGCAGTAATTCAATAACATTTCAGGCACTTTATGCTTATACCGGGGGTCTAGTAGCATGGACACCCAGTACAGGTCGTTCTCCTTCAGCCTTTTTATACAAGGGTCCCTCAACAGGCATGACAGCATGAAAGACCCCATTTGCACAAGGTTGGATGCCGAGCTACTCATGTCCCGTTCTTTGTCCTCAGTGATCTCACTGAAGGTATGTTCTTCCCCCCAGCCACGTACAACACCACGGGTACCAGATAGGTGACAACAAGCACCCTGGGATGCCTGTTGTGGTTGGTCTTCCTCCTCCTCCTCAAAGCCACATTCCTCCTCTGACTCCTCTTCCTCACAATCCAGGTCCAGCTAGCGATGCTGATAAGGCTGTTTCTGGTGGTGATTTTGACCACAACTCTTCCTCTTCACGCTCATCTACGGCCTGATCCAGCACTCTTCGCAGGGCATGCTCCAGGAAGAAAACAAATGGTATGATGTCGCTGATGGTGCCTTCGGTGCAACTTACTAGGTTTGTCACCTCCTCAAAAGGACGCATGAGCCTACAGGCATTGCACATGAGCGTCCAGTAACGTGGCAAAAAAATCCCAGGTCCGTTGTGGCTGTCCTAGCACCCCGGTCATACAAATAGTCATTAACAGCTTTTTCTTGTTGGAGCAGGCGGTCGAACATTAGGAGTGTTGAATTCCAACGTGTCGGGCTGTCGCAAATCAAGCACCTCACTGGCATGTTGTTTCGCCGCTGGATATCTGAAAAGTGCACCATGGCCGTGTAGGAATGCCTGAAATGGCCACACACCTTCCTGGCCTACTTCAGGACATCCTGTAAGCCTGGGTACTTATGCACAAAGCGTTGTATGATCAGATTACACACATGTGCCATGCACGGCACATGTGTCAACTTGCCCAAATTCAATGCCGCCAACAAATTTCTTCCGCTGTCACAATCCACTTTGCCGATCTCCAGTTGGTGGTGCGGAGTCAGCCACTGATCCACCTGTGTGTTCAGGGTGGACAGGAGTGCTGGTCCGGTGTGACTCTCTGCTTTCAGGCAAGTCAACCCCAAGATGGCGTGACACTGCCGTATCCGGGATGTGGAATAGTACCTGGGGAGCTGGGAGGGTGCCGTTGATGTGGAGCAAGATGCAACAGCAGAAGAGAACTCAGCCAAGGAGGTTATGGAAGAGAATGGAGTAGGAGGAGTAGAGGAGGTGGCAGCAGGCCTGCCTGCAAGTCGTGACGGTGTCACCAACTCCTCTGCAGAGCCATGCATTCCATGCTTGGCAGCTGTCAGCAGGTTTATCCAATGCGCAGTGTAGGTGATATACCTGCCCTGACCATGCTTTGCAGACCAGGTATCAGTGGTCAGATGGACCCTTGCCCCAACACTGTGTGCCAGACATGCCATTACTTCCTTTTGTACAATCGAGTACAGGTTGGGGTTTGCCTTTTGTGCAAAGAAATTTCAGCCGGGTACCTTCCACTGCGGTGTCCCAATAGCTACAAATTTTTGGAACGCCTCAGACTCCACCAGCTTGTATGGTAAAAGCTGGCGGGCTAAGAGTTCAGACAAGCCAGCTGTCAGATGCCGGGCAAGGGGGTGACTTTGTGGCATTGGCTTCTTACGCTCAAACATGTCCTTGACAGACACCTGACTGTGGGCAGATGAGCAGGAACTGCTCAAGGTGAGAGACGGAGTGGCGGATGGTTGAAAGGGGGCAAGGAGGACAGCAGTGGTTGATGTGGCTGAAGATGCTGGACCAGGAGGAGGATGGCGGCTTTGAGTTTGTGTGCTGCTTGTACTCATGTGTTGATCCCATAGGCGTTTGTGATGTGCGATCATGTTCCTTCGCAAAGCAGTTGTACCTAGGTGGGTGTTGGACTTCCCACGACTCAGTTTCTTTTGGCACAGGTTGCAAATGGCATCGCTTTTTTTCAGAGGCCCACACACAAAAAAAATGCCACACTGCTGAGCTCTGCAATGACGGCATTCTGGTGGTGGAAACAGCATGTGTTGATTGGCGTGCTGTCTGGCTAACCCCGGGTGCCGATGCATGCTGTCTGAATGTGCCACTAGCTCCTTGCGACGACCTCCCCCTGCTTCCAACTCGTCTCCTCCTCCTCTCTGTCTCCCCATCTAAACGTTCCCCCTGTTCTTCTTCTCTTCTAGCGGGCACCCACGTGACATCCATGGATGCATCGTCATCATCAACCACTTCACTTGTATCTGACAACTCAGCAAAGGAAGCAGCAGCGGGTACAACATCATCATCATCACACCGTACGTCCATGTGTGTAATGCTGCCTGACTGGGACATATCCCTGTTATCTACATCCTCTGGCAATAATGGTTGCGCATCACTCATTTCTTCCAACTGATGTGTAAATAACTCCTCTGACAGATCAAGTGAAGCGGCTGTGGTGCTAGTGTTGGTGGTGGCGGCAGGCGGGCGAGTGGTAACTTGAGAGGTGCCCGAAGCTAAGCTGGAGGAGGATGGTGCGTCAAGGTTCCGAGCGGAAGCTGTAGAAGATTGGGTGTCCTGTGTTAGCAAGTCAACTATGTCCTCAGAACTTTTCGAGTTCAGGGTACGTGGCCTCTGAACACTGGGCATTATTCTAGGGCCAAAGGGAATCACAGCACCATGACCACGACGGCCCCTGCGGGGTGGCCTGCCTCTGCCTGTCATTTTTTTTTCGATTAGTGGTACTATGCGTGCAAGCTACTGTGACAACAGATATGAGTGGCACTGTGCACTGACAGAAGTTGGCAGAGTAGACGCTGTAGGCCTGACACACACGCTTGCAGACAACTAACTGCTATTCAATCTATTACAGGCAAAATTGTATTTTTTTTTTTAAATGTACACTACTGTTACACCAGATATGAGTTGCACTGGTGTGACACTGTGCCCTGGCAGGCCCTGAAACGCACACGTGTGAAGGAAACTGACTGCTATTATTTCACAGTCAAATTTCTAGTTCTTTTTTTTAATGTACACTACTGTTACACCAGATATGAGTTGCACTGGTGTGACACTGTGCCCTGTCAGGCCCTGAAATGCACACGCGTGAAGGAAACTGACTGCTATTATTTCACAGTCAAATTTCTAGTTTTTTTTTTTAATGCACACTACCGTTACACCAGATATGAGTTGCACTGGTGTGACATTGTGCCCTGGCAGTCCCTGAAACACACACGTGTGAAGGAAACTGACTGCTATTATTTCACAGTCAAAAAAGTGTTGTTTTTTTTTAAATGTACACTACTGTTACACCAGATATGAGTTGCACTGGTGTGACACTGTGCCCTGGCAGGCCCTGAAACGCACACGTGTGAAGGAAACTGACTGCTATTATTTCACAGTCAAATTTCTAGTTTTCATTTTTAATGTACACTACTGTTACACCAGATATGAGTTGCACTGGTGTGACACTGTGCCCTGGCAGGCCCTGAAACGCACACGCGTGAAGGAAACTGACTGCTATTATTTCACAGTCAAATTTCTAGTTTTTTTTTAATGTACACTACTGTTACACCAGATATGAGTTGCACTGGTGTGACACTGTGCCCTGGCAGGCCCTGAAATGCACACGTGTGAAGGAAACTGACTGCTATTATTTCACAGTCAAATTTCTAGTTTTTTTTAATGTACACTACTGTTACACCAGATATGAGTTGCACTGGTGTGACACTGTGCCCTGGCAGGCCCTGAAACGCACACGTGTGAAGGAAACTGACTGCTATTATTTCACAGTCAAATTTCTAGTTTTTTTTTTTTTTTAAAGGGACAGTCAACACCAGAATTTTTGTTGTTTAAAAATATAGATAATCCCTTTATCACCCATTCCCCAGTTTTGCAAAACTAACACTGTTATATTAATACACTTTTTATTTCTGTGACTAACTTGTATCTAAGCATCTTCTGACCGCCCCTAATCACATGACTTTTAGTTATTATCTATTGACTTGCATTTTAGCCAATTAGTGCAGTGTCTGCCACTAGCCATGGGCGTGATCACAATGCTATCTATATGGCCTACATGATATTGCTCTCCCCTGCTGTGAAAAGTAAATAAAATAGAGGCAGTCTTCAAGGGCTTAGAAATTATCATATGCACCTTCCTAGGGCCTAGATTTGGAGTTCGGCGGTAAAAGGGCTGTTAACGCTCCGCTGGCTTTTTTCTGGCCGCACCATAAAATTAACTCTGGTATCGAGAGTTCAAACAAATGCTGCGTTAGGCTCCAAAAAAGGAGCGTAGAGAATTTTTACCGCAAATGCAACTCTCGATACCAGAGTTGCTTACGGACGCGGCCGGCCTCAAAAACGTGCTCGTGCACGATTCTCCCATAGGAAACAATGGGACTGTTTGAGCTTAAAAAAAAACCTAACACCTGCAAAAAAGCAGCGTTCAGCTCCTAACGCAGCCCCATTGTTTCCTATGGGGAAACACTTCCTACGTCTGCACCTAACACCCTAACATGTACCCCGAGTCTAAACACCCCTAGCCTTACACTTATTAACCCCTAATCTGCCGCCCCCGCTATCGCTGACCCCTGCATATTTTTTTTAACCCCTAATCTGCCGCTCCGTAAACCGCCGCAACTTACGTTCTCCCTATGTACCCCTAATCTGCTACCCCTAACACCGCCGACCCCTATATTATATTTATTAACCCCTAACCTGCCCCCCACAACGTCGCCGACACCTGCCTACACTTATTAACCCCTAATCTGCCGAGCGGACCTGAGCGCTACTATAATAAAGTTATTAACCCCTAATCCGCATCACTAACCCTATCATAAATAGTATTAACCCCTAATCTGCCCTCCCTAACATCGCCGACACCTAACTTCAATTATTAACCCCTAATCTTCCGATCGGAGCTCACCGCTATTCTAATAAATGGATTAACCCCTAAAGCTAAGTCTAACCCTAACACTAACACCCCCCTAAGTTAAATATAATATTTATCTAACTAAATAAATTAAATTAAATAACTTATTCCTATTTAAAGCTAAATACTTACCTGTAAAATAAATCCTAATATAGCTACAATATAAATTATAATTATATTATAGCTATTTTAGGATTAATATTTATTTTACAGGCAACTTTGTAATTATTTTAACCAGGTACAATAGCTATTAAATAGTTAAGAACTATTTAATAGTTACCTAGTTAAAATAATAACAAATTTACCTGTAAAATAAATCCTAACCTAAGTTATAATTAAACCTAACACTACCCTATCAATAAAATAATTAAATAAACTACCTACAATTACCTACAATTAACCTAACACTACACTATCAATAAATTAATTAAACACAATTCCTACAAATAAATACAATTAAATAAACTAGCTAAAGTACAAAAAATAAAAAAGAACTAAGTTACAGAAAATAAAAAAATATTTACAAACATAAGAAAAATATTACAACAATTTTAAACTAATTACACCTACTCTAAGCCCCCTAATAAAATAACAAAGCCCCCCAAAATAAAAAATTCCCTACCCTATTCTAAATTAAAAAAGTTACAAGCTCTTTTACCTTACCAGCCCTGAACAGGGCCCTTTGCGGGGCATGCCCCAAGAATTTCAGCTCTTTTGCCTGTAAAAGAATAAATACAATACCCCCCCCCCCAACATTACAACCCACCACCCACATACCCCTAATCTAACCCAAACCCCCCTTAAATAAACCTAACACTAAGCCCCTGAAGATCTTCCTACCTTGTCTTCACCATCCAGGTATCACCGATCCGTCCTGGCTCCAAGATCTTCATCCAACCCAAGCGGGGGTTGGCGATCCATAATCCGGTCCAGAAGAGGCTCCAAAGTCTTCCTCCTATCCGGCAAGAAGAGGACATCCGGACCGGCAAACATCTTCTCCAAGCGGCATCTTCGATCTTCTTCCATCCGGAGCGAAGCGGCAGGATCCTGAAGACCTCCAGTGCGGAACATCCATCCGGACCGACGACTGAACGACGAATGACTGTTCCTTTAAGGGACGTCATCCAAGATGGCGTCCCTCGAATTCCGATTGGCTGATAGGATTCTATCAGCCAATCGGAATTAAGGTAGGAATTTTCTGATTGGCTGATGGAATCAGCCAATCAGAATCAAGTTCAATCCGATTGGCTGATCCAATCAGCCAATCAGATTGAGCTCGCATTCTATTGGCTGTTCCGATCAGCCAATCAGAAAATTCCTACCTTAATTCCGATTGGCTGATAGAATCCTATCAGCCAATCGGAATTCGAGGGACGCCATCTTGGATGACGTCCCTTAAAGGAACAGTCATTCGTCGTTCAGTCGTCGGTCCGGATGGATGTTCCGCGCTGGAGGTCTTCAGGATCCTGCCGCTTCGCTCCGGATGGAAGAAGATCGAAGATGCCGCTTGGAGAAGATGTTTGCCGTTAGGGAGGGCAGATTAGGGGTTAATACTATTTATGATAGGGTTAGTGATGTGGATTAGGGGTTAATAACTTTATTATAGTAGCGCTCAGGTCCGCTCGGCAGATTAGGGGTTAATAAGTGTAGGCAGGTGTCGGCGACGTTGAGGGGGGCAGATTAGGGGTTAATAAATATAATATAGGGGTCGGCGGTGTTAGGGGTAGCAGATTAGGGGTACATAGGGATAACGTAGGTGGCGGCGCTTTGCGGTCGGAAGATTAGGGGTTAATTATTTTAAGTAGCTGGCGGCGACGTTGTGGGGGGCAGGTTAGGGGTTAATAAATGTAATACAGGGGTCGGCGGGGTTAGGGGCAGCAGATTAGGGGTACATAAGTATAACGTAGGTGGCGGTCGGCAGATTAGGGGTTAAAAATTTTAATCGAGTGGCGGCGGTGTGGGGGGACCTCGGTTTAGGGGTACATAGGTAGTTTATGGGTGTTAGTGTACTTTAGGGTACAGTAGTTAAGAGCTTTATGAACCGGCGTTAGCCAGAAAGCTCTTAACTCCTGCTATTTTCAGGCGGCTGGAATCTTGTCGTTAGAGCTCTAACGCTCACTTCAGAAACGACTCTAAATACCAGCGTTAGAAAGATCCCATTGAAAAGATAGGCTACGCAAATGGCGTAGGGGGATCTGCGGTATGGAAAAGTCGCGGCTGAAAAGTGAGCGTTAGACCCTTTAATCACTGACTCCAAATACCAGCGGGCGGCCAAAACCAGCGTTAGGAGCCTCTAACGCTGGTTTTGACGGCTACCGCCGAACTCCAAATCTAGGCCTAGGTTTGCTTTCAACTAGAATACCAAGAGAACAAAGCAAAATTGTTGATAAAAGTAAATTGGAAAGTTGTTAAAAATTACATGCCCTATTTGAAAAATTAAAGTTTTTTTTGGACTTGAATGTCCCTTTAATGTATAGACGCTGTAGGCCTGACACACACGCTTGCAGACAACTAACTGCTATTCAATCTATTACAGGCAAAATTGTATTTTTTTTTTTAAATGTACACTACTGTTACACCAGATATGAGTTGCACTGGTGTGACACTGTGCCCTGGCAGGCCCTGAAACGCACACGTGTGAAGGAAACTGACTGCTATTATTTCACAGTCAAATTTCTAGTTCTTTTTTTTAATGTACACTACTGTTACACCAGATATGAGTTGCACTGGTGTGACGCTGTGCCCTGTCAGGCCCTGAAATGCACACGCGTGAAGGAAACTGACTGCTATTATTTCACAGTCAAATTTCTAGTTTTTTTTTTTAATGCACACTACCGTTACACCAGATATGAGTTGCACTGGTGTGACACTGTGCCCTGGCAGTCCCTGAAACACACACGTGTGAAGGAAACTGACTGCTATTATTTCACAGTCAAAAAAGTGTTGTTTTTTTTAAATGTACACTACTGTTACACCAGATATGAGTTGCACTGGTGTGACACTGTGCCCTGGCAGGCCCTGAAACGCACACGTGTGAAGGAAACTGACTGCTATTATTTCACAGTCAAATTTCTAGTTTTCATTTTTAATGTACACTACTGTTACACCAGATATGAGTTGCACTGTTGTGACACTGTGCCCTGGCAGGCCCTGAAACGCACACGTGTGAAGGAAACTGACTGGTATTATTTCACAGTCAAATTTCTAGTTTTTTTTTAATGTACACTACTGTTACACCAGATATGAGTTGCACTGGTGTGGCACTGTGCCCTGGCAGGCCCTGAAACGCACACGTGTGAAGGAAACTGACTGCTATTATTTCACAGTCAAATTTCTATTTTTTTTTTTAATGTACACTACTGTTACACCAGATATGGGTTGCACTGGTGTGACACTGTGCCCTGGCAGGCCCTGAAACACACACGTGTGAAGGAAACTGACTGCTATTATTTCACAGTCAAATTTCAATTTTTTTGTTAATGTACACTACTGTTACACCAGATATGAGTTGCACTGGTGTGGCACTGTGCCCTGGCAGGCCCTGAAACGCACAAGTGTGAAGGAAACTGACTGCTATTATTTCACAGTCAAATTTCTATTTTTTTTTTTAATGTACACTACTGTTACACCAGATATGGGTTGCACTGGTGTGACACTGTGCCCTGGCAGGCCCTGAAACGCACACGTGTGAAGGAAACTGACTGCTATTATTTCACAGTCAAATTTCTAGTTTTTTTTTTTTTAAAGGGACAGTCAACACCAGAATTTTTGTTGTTTAAAAAGATAGATAATCCCTTTATTACCCATTCCCCAGTTTTGCAAAACTAACACTATTATATTAATACACTTTTTATTTCTGTGACTAACTTGTATCTAAGCATCTTCTGACCGCCCCTAATCACATGACTTTTAGTTATTATCTATTGACTTGCATTTTAGCCAATTAGTGCAGTGTCTGCCACTAGCCACGGGCAGGATCACAATGTTATCTATATGGCCTACATGAGATTGCTCTCCCCTGCTGTGAAAAGTAAATAAAATAGAGGCAGTCTTCAAGGGCTTAGAAATTATCATATGCACCTTCCTAGGTTTGCTTTCAACTAGAATACCAAGAGAACGAAGCAAAATTGTTGATAAAAGTAAATTGGAAAGTTGTTAAAAATTGCATGCCCTATTTGAAAAATTAAAGGTTTTTTTGGATTTGAATGTCCCTTTAATGTACACTACTGTTAAACCAGATATGAGTTGCACTGGTGTGACACTGTGCCCTGGCAGGCCCTGAAACGGACACGTGTGAAGGAAACTGACTGCTATTATTTCACAGTCAAATTTATATATTTTTTTTAATGTACACTACTGTTACACCAGATATGAGTTGCACTGGTGTGGCACTGTGCCCTGGCAGGCCCTGAAACGCACACGTGTGAAGGAAACTGACTGCTATTATTTCACAGTCAAAAAAGTGTTTTTTTTTTTAACCCCTTAATGACCACCGCACTTTTCAATTTTCTGTCTGTTTGGGACCAAGGCTATTTTTACATTTCTGCGGTGTTTGTATTTAGCTGTAATTTTCCTCTTACTCATTTACTGTACCCACACATATTATATACCCTTTTTCTCGCCATTAAATGGACTTTCTAAAGATACCATTATTTTCATCATATCTTATAATTTACTATAAAAAAATGATAAAATATGAGAAAAAAATGGAAAAAACACATTTTTTCTGACTTTAACCCCCCAAAATCTGTTACATATCTACAACCACCAAAAAACACCCATGCTAAATAGTTTCTAAATTTTGTCCTGAGTTTAGAAATATCCAATGTTTACATCTGCTTTGCTTTTTTTGCAAGTTATAGGGCCATAAATACAAATAGCACTTTACTTGTTCCAAACCACTTTTTTTCAAAATTAGCGCTAGTTACATTGGAACACTGATATCTTTCTAATACAGAGCATATATGCTATACAAAGGAATATATATTTACAACATACTAATACATATATATCTTTTAAAATCTTTTACTTATGTGCATATGAGGGTGTAACAGTCTGTACCCTCTAGAAAAACACTTTTATATATTCTAGATTGTATTCAATTTATAATAATACTATAATACAATCTATTAGGTAATCTATAATATGCTAATCTTTAATAGTTTATATGTTTCTACATACTGCATTCCGATGTAATGTACATAATATATGCTCTATATTCCACAGCAATGATTAACAATCAAGCCAGGTATGTTGGCGCTGATGGGAACAATAAGTTCAGGATACATATTCATAATACATTGATTTACTAACAATATTAACAAAGTTTATATACATAAAACAAATAGCATAGTACTAAGTCTATTACTACACACTATAGAGAACGTCTATACTCCTTGTGGATCACCACATTGTAGAATGTAACTACACTACTTAATAATCTCTAATGTAATTTGGGGTAGACTAAAAAACTACATATCCCAGAAGCCTTGGTCTATTTTAACAAATCAGCATGCAACTACGTCAGGTCACATGACAAATATAGTGCCCTATCATCTTAGACACCATAGCATCTACGTTGTGCTATAACATCCTAAAATTAGACACGCTGCCAGATGAACGGATTACGTCACTAGACGCTGGCACGTATGACCTATTATAGGCAGTGGGCGTGCCGCCGCCCTAAGCATACAAAAATGGCGATTACGGCCCAGCAGTATACACCCCTCTGAAGAAGAAGGAACTATCGAAAGCAACCTTTGAAACGCGTCAGGGAATATTTATTTTATATTATATATTTTAACTGTTTACTTGATTTTAGACATTGTTGTGCCTCCTCTTAGCTAGACTTCTAGCGCTATTTTTAAAACACGAATAACTTTCTACTGCATATACCTCTATTGAGATTAATTATCAGCTGTGTGGGGCCTCTCTACGGAGTCTTTAACAGGAATTTGGGAATTCTATCTGACACCCACTCGTGGAGGGACCTATTTAGGTCCTATATGCTATATACATACCTCATTTTGTTTGAGGATGATCAATGTGAGTGCTATGTGAATTGCATTTTTATTGCCTTACTGTGAATAAAACTGTATTACACTATATACTCTCTCTTGTTTCCCTGGTTATCCTTACGCTGGAGAAAGTTTATACCGAGACAGAGAAGTACTCCAAGAGGCTAACCACATATCTACACAGGAAGCTTAAGGGATACCTTTACCATCAGAAGCACATCCCTACATACTCCAGGAGGCTAAGGAAACTGGAATAGCCATCTTATTCGGATGCAAGGAGGAGATCCAACTATCTACACATACCCCCAGTGCGGCATACTTACCTCATTAGATTGGGGTAATATCTGGTAAGGGTATTGAATACCACCTTTTACTTTATATCAGCTGAAGTTTGGAGATTCACCACTGATTGAATACACCCTAAGGACTTATATGAACTGTTCAGCTTATTATTTCTTATCCATATTTTTATACATAGTTTCTGTCATAGTGGATATACAGGCGCTGTAAAATCTTTGTACCCATATCTACTCTTACTGACTGGGGTTACTCATCTCATCCAGTATCTGTCTTATATAGCTGCCTTTAATATCCTACTCCTTCCCGACTAGCGCCATTTATAGAGTATCGCTTGTGTCTACTCAGAGTACTGAGTGGCCGCATTCTACTTGTACCTCCATTTATACAGTTTGGGTATCAATTAAATCTTTGAGAATTATACAGTTCGTATAGATGCATTTCTATTTTCTCTTTTTTAAAATCAAGATTTAAATTTTTATATGCTTTTAGCACTCAGGGTTAAACATGTCTCTCTGGGTTTTTTTGTTTTGTTTTTTTCTGCTATTTCTTACTTGAAATGCCAGCTCATCTGGGAGATGTATATTGGGGCTTAGGATGGGACAATTTATCACCTATATGTTAAGGGCTATTTCTGTGATCTAAGTAATGAATCTTGGGCAGGAAACCCATTTATGGGCATATATCTGAGGGCTCCATATGTTAACAATTACTTTGAAGTGGCCCGCTGGCCTTATTTATACAATGGTCTAAATCCTTTGTTCTCTCCTGTGTAATTTTGCATATTGAGTGGGGGAGGATTGAACTTTGAGGTGTAGTCAGCCATGCATCTAATGTCTCATGGTCTCAGAATTGTAATACACAGAATGTGTCTAGTAATAAAATAAGCATTTTCAAATTTAATATTTGATAGATTGTATACTTATTTTATCTTAATTATATATATATATATATATATATATATATATATATGTAATATCTACTGACATTCACAGATACCCTGACAATATATATATATATATATATATATATATATATATATATATATATATATATATAATCGTTTTTAGGTGAAATAAATTTCTATACCTATATATTTATATGATTAGATATAGGTATGATGGTATGATATATACAGATTATATATATATATATATATATATATATATATATATATATATATATATATATTTATATATATATTTATAAATACACTGGAATGTGAAATATTTACATTACATAGTTAAAACATTATATGAATATTACATAAATATGATTATACATGTTTTCAGATACTTGAATATAAACGGATCCAATGCACTTATATTTTATAAGTCTATATATGTATACATATGTATGTATGTATGTATTTATATGTTTATATATGTCTGTAAATACATATATAGATATAACATACATACATAAATACATAAATACATAAAAACACACTCTTCCCCGTTACAGATCCTTAGCATCCACTGGTGTTTACAGGAAACAGGATGGTTATACAGATGCAGCTGCATAGTATACCAAAAAAGTATAAAAAGTAACTTTTATTGGTAAAAGTAAAATAGCACAAATGTGGGGAGTGCCAAAATATCCTTACAGGTTTCGTGCCTGCTGTTGGCACTTAATCATAGGATTTTGTTTTTTACATAAATACACATGTACACACATTACACATATATATATATATGCATACACACATTTTTTAGACATGTGTATGTATGTATCTCTACATATATATGTGTGCATGTATATATCTCTATGTTAAAACCCTTTGCAGTCTTTGCAGCAGAGGGGCAGGACCACTATACTACAGAAATAGAACACTCAGAGTGACAGGGAGGGGGTAGGAGAGAGGGGGAGGAGGGGGATAATACTGTGGAGGCGGGATTAGAGGGTGGGGAATTGATCTGGGAGGAGGAGGGGGTAAATGAGGTGGGGGACAGCTACACTACAGATTTTTTTTTTTTTTATTATTTTATTAAATGAAGTTGGCAAATTTTGGAAAACTGGGTACTGGCAGAAAGCTGCCAGTACCTAAGATGGTGGTAATTAGAGGGGGAGGGTTAGAGAGCTTTTTGGGAGAGATCAGGGAGGTGGGAAGGTAAGGGGTATTCCTACACTAAGAACAATATTAATATTAAAAAATAAACAAAAAAGGTTTAAAACTGCATACTGTCTGCCAGTACTTAAGATGGGGGGTGGGGAAGGGAAGAGAGCTGTTTAAGAGGGATCAGGGAGGGATAAGGGGGTTGGAAGTGTCAGATGGGAGGCTGATCTCTCACTAAAGCTAAAATTAACCTTACAAGCTACCTAATTAACCCCTTCACTGCTGGGAATAATAAAAGTATGGTGCAGAGCTGCAATTAGCGGCCTTCTAATTACCAAAAAGCAATGACAATGCCATATATATGCTATTTCTGAACAAAGGGGAAGCTTTTACAACCATTTGTGTCATGATTGCACAAGCTGTTTGCAAATAATTTCAGTGAGAAACCTAAAGTTTGTAAAAAAAGTTAACATTTTTTATTTAATTGTATTTGGTGGTAAAATGGTGGCATGAAATATACCAAAATGGGCCTAGATCAATACTTTTGGTAGTATACTTAAAAAACTATATAGTTTTGATAGGTAAATTAAAAATAAAAACAAGGCTCTATTTCTGTTTAAATGGAGTGATGGAAAAAATGCTCTGGTCTTTTGGGGAAGTTTAGTCTGAAATGCCTGGTCCTTAAGGGATTAACTTACTTACAGCCAGATTATGAGTTTTGCGCGGGCGATATGGTGGAGTTGAGCTCCATGCTTCACCCAAATACAAGCGCTGCTTTGACGTGCTCGTGCACAATTTCCCCATAGACATTAATAGGGAGAGCCAGCAAAAAGAAAGCCTAACACCTGCAATCGGGGGAAAAAAAGCTGCGTAATGCAGCCCCATTGATGTCTATGGGGAAAGAAAAAGTTATGTTTAAACCTAACACCCTAACATAAAAACCATGTCTAAACACCCCTAATCTTCAGCCCCCGATATCGCCGCCACCTACATAATGTTATTAACCCCTAATCTGCTGCCGTTAACATCGCCGCCACCTAAATAAAACTATTAACCCCTAATCTGCCGCTCCCGATATCGCCGCCACCTACTTACAGTTATTAACCCCTAATCTGCCATCCCCAATGTTGCCACCACTATACTAAAGTTATTAACCCATAAACCTCTGGCCTCCAACATCACTAACACTAAATAAATATATTAACCCCTAAACCTAACCCTAACATAACCCTAACCCTAAGCATAACCCTAACGTAACCCTAAGCATAACCCTAACACCCCTAACTTAAATATAATTAAAATAAATCTAAATAAACCTTACAATTATTACCTAAATAATTCATATTTAAAACTAAAAAAATACTTACCTGTGAAATAAAACCCAAGCTAACTACAATATTACTAATATTGTAGCTATCTTCGATTTTATTTTTATTTCACAGGTAAGTTTGTATTTATTTTAACTAGGTAGACTAGTTAGTAAATAGTTATTAATTATTTACCAACTACCTAGTTAAAATAAATACAAAGTTACCTGTAAAATAAAACCTAACCTGCCTTACACTAAAACCTAACATTACAATAAAATAAAATAAATTAAATTAATCAAATAGAATTATCTAAATTATAAAAAAATAAACACTAAATTACACAAAATAAAAAACAAAATTATCAAAAATAAAAACAAATTACTCCTAATCTAATAGCCCTATTAAAATGAAAAAGCCCCTCCAAAATAAAAAAAACCCTAGCCTACACTAAACTGCCAATGGCCCTTAAAAGGGGACTTCTGCCCGCTTGGATGAAGACTTCTGCTGTCTGGATGAGGATGGATGTCCGGTCTTCGAAAACTGTAAGTGGATCATCGGGGGTTAGTGTTAGTTTTTTTTAATGGTTTATTGGGTGGGTTTTATTTTTAGCTTAGGGTTTGGGCAATATAAAAGAGTTAAATGCCCTTTTAAGGGCAATGCTCATCCAAATGCCCTTTTCAGGACAATGGTTAGCTTAGGTTTATTTAGAATTTAGGATTTTTTTTGGGGGGTGTGGGTGAGTGGGTGGTGAGTTTTACTGTTGGGGGTTGTATTTTTTTTTACGGGTAAAAGAGCTGATTTCTTTGGGGCAGCCCTGAAAAAGGCAATTTTAAGGGCCATTGGCAGTCTAGTGTAGGCTAGTGGTTTTTTTATTTTGGGGGGACTTTTTTATTTTGATAGGGCTATTAGATTAGGAGTAATTCGTTTTTTATTTTTGATAATTTTGTTTTTTATTTTGTGTAATTTATTGTTTATTTTTTTGTAATTTAGATAATTTTATTTCATTAATTGAATTTATTTTATTTTATTGAAATGTTAGGTTTTAGTGTAAGGCAGGTTAGGTTTTATTTTACAGGTAAATTTGTATTTATTTTAACTAGGTAGATAGTAAATAGTTAATAACTATTTACTAACTAGTCTACCTAGTTAAAATAAATACAAACTTTCCTGTGAAATAAAAATAAAACCTAAGATAGCTACAATGTAACTATTAGTTATTTTGTAGCTAGCTTAGGTTTTTTTTACAGGTAAATTTGTATTTAGTTTTAAATAGGAATTATTTAGGTAATAATTGTAAGTTTAATTTCTATTTATTTTAATTATATCTAAGTTAGGGGGTGTTAGGGTTAGGGTTATGCTTAGGGTTATGTTAGGGTTAGGCTTAGGTGTTAATATATTTATGTAGTGATGTGAAAGGCCAGAGGTTTAGGGGTTGATAGTTTGATTCAGTATATTTCGTTGTGGTGGGCTTTCGGTTTAGGGGTTAATAGGTTTATTATAGTATATTTCGTTGTGGGGGGCTTGCGGTTTATGGATTAATAGGTTTATTATAGCAGCGGTGTGGGCGGACGGCAGATTAGGGGTTAATAATATTTAAATAGTGTTTGCAATGCGGGAGGGCCGGGGTTTAGGGGTCAATAATTTTATTATAGTGGCAATGATGTCGGGGGGGGGGCGGGATAATAGGGGTTAATACATTTTTTAAGTGGCGGAGATGTCCAGAGCAGCAGATTAGGGGTTAATCATTTTATTTTAGTGTTTGCGATGCGGGAGTGCCTTGATTTTTAAGGGTTAATAGGTAGTTTATGGCTGTTAGTGTACTTTGTGATAGTTTAGTTATGAGTTTTATGCTACAGCTTTGGTAGTCCCATTGAAAAAGAACTTTTCTTAAAGTGCGGTACTGACGTTGCATGATGGCCAAAAAAGTGTGCGGTACACCTATTCTGACAAGACTTGTAATAGCGGCGTTAATTTATTAAGCAGCGGATGCTACTTTGGAGGCCCATCGTTTCAGGCTGGCCGAAACCAAAGTTAAGAAGCAGTGTCATAAGACCACTGCTCCTTCACCTGTCCATCACCTTTTAGGTGGCAGATTGAAATCATCCAGATCCAATAGAATGATTGACAGCCCCTGCTAGTGGCCCATTGACCACCAGTGAGCAGGGGGCGGCATTGCACAAGCATTTCACCAGAATGTCGAGCGGACATGGTTCGCTATAGCGAAGGTATATGTGTTAGTTGTTTGTTTAATGTATTGGACCTTTAATTACAATTAAATGAATATCAGATCTCCTTCAACTAAGTGTGGGACTGTAAGAACATTAATTGGTTGTTAAACTCATAGGGCTCCATTTATTAAGCAGCGGATGCTGCTTTTGAGGCCCATCGTTTCAGGCTGGCCGAAACCGAAGTTAAGAAGCAGGGGCGGCATTGCACAAGCATTTCACCAGAATGTCGAGCGGACATAATTCGCTATAGGGAAGGTTTATGTGTTAGTTGTCTGTTTAATGTATTGGACCTTTAATTACAATTAAATGAATATGACAATAATTAAAACAGCTGATTATCTGCCTACTTAAATGCAATATATTATTTGTATATTTCAGGTATCAATAGGTAAAGGTGTTTAAAGTAATTTGGTATTAATCTTTTAAAACATGGATGGCCAAGTGAGGGCCAATGGGCCACATGTGCCCCCTGGTTAAAACAGAATTATGTACTGTATGTATGTATGTATCTATGTATGTGTGCATGTATGTATGTATCTATGTATGTATGTATGTACAACCCCAATTCCAAAAAAGTTGGGACAGTATAGAAAATACAAAAAAAAAGAGTAATTTGAAAATTCAATTTTAACACATTTGATGTTTTACTTTGTAAATTTAATGTATTTTTGAAAATATACACTCATTTCAAATCTGATAACTGCAACACACTCCAAAAAAGATGGGACAGGGGTAATTTAGGACTAATAGTGATGTGACAAGTTGAAATAGGATGGTGATGTGAAACAGGTGAGGCGATCGTGTAATCATAGTATATAAGGTGCATCCAAAAAAGGCCTAGTCCTTCAAGAGCAAGGATGGGTTTGAGGCTCGCCAATCTGCCAACAGATGCATCAGCGAATAGTCCAACACATTGAGAACAACATTTACCAAAGTCAAATCAGTAGGATTTTAGGCATTTCACCTTCTACAGTGCACAATATAATTAAAAGATTCAAGAAATCCAGTCAAATCTCAGTGCACAAAGGGCAAGGCAGAAAACCACTTCTTAATGCAAGTGATCTCTGATTCCTCAGACATCACTGTCTCAAAAACCGTCATGAGTCTGCAATGGATATCCTGACATAGGCTCGGGAATACTTTGGTAAACCTTTGTCAGTCACTACTATTCACTGATGCATCCACAGTTGCAAGTTAAGGCTTTATTATGCAAAGCAGAAGCCCTACATCAACACTGGGCTCAGTCTCATCTGAGATGGACAGTAGCACAGTGTAATTGTGTTTAGTAGTCCGACGAGTCAACATTTCAATTAGTTTTTTGGAAAAAACAACCGTCATGTTCTCTGGGCCAAAGATGAAAAGGACCAACCAAACTGTTATCTGTCATGGTATGGGGGTGTGTCCGTGCCCATAGCATGGGCAACTTACACTTCTGTGAGGGCACCATTATTGCAGAAAGATATGTTTACATTTTGGAGCAACATATGCTGCCATCTAGGCGTAGTCGTTTCCAGGCACATCCCTGCATTTTCCAGCAGGACAACGTAAAACCACATTCTGCCCGGATTACAAGTGCATGGTTGCATAAGCAGAGTGTGGGTGCTAGCATGGCCTTCTTGCAGACCTGACCTGTCTCTGATTGAGAATGTGTGGCCCATTATAAAGCACAAAATAAGTTAACGAATGTCCCGTACAGTTTCACAGCTGAAGAAAAGCATAATGGATGAATGGGGGAAAATTTCACTTGATAAACGTAACCAACTGGTGTCTTCAGTGGCCAAATGCTTAATAAGTGTTATTAAAAGAAAATGTTACACAGTGGTAAACAGTAGACTGTCCCAACTTTTGGGTGTGTCATCAGATTTGAAATGAGTATACTGTATATATTTTCAAAAATACATTACATAAAGTAAAACATTAAAAAATGTGTTAATAATCACCTAGATTACGAGTTTTGCGTTAGAGGCTATGAGGTGCTAACAAGCAGTTAATGCTCACTGCTCACTTACAGACAGCGCTGGTATTATGGGTTTTTACAAACCCGGCATTAACCGCAAAAAAGTGATCGTAGAGCAAAATTTTGCTCCACATCTCACCTCAATACCAGCACTGCTTACGTTAGTGGTGAGCTGGCTGAACGTGCTCGTGCACGATTTCCCCATAGGAATTAACAGGGAGAGCCGCTGAAAAAAAGCAGCGTTTAGCTCCTAACGCAGCCCCATTGATTCCTATGGTGAAAATACATTTATGTCTACACCTAACACCCTAACATGAACCCCAAGTCTAAACACCCCTAATCTTACTCTTATTAACCCCTAATCTGCCGCCCCAACATCGCCGACACCTACATTATTTTGATTAACCCCTAATCTGCCGCTCCGGACACCGCCGCCACCTACATTATTCTTATGAACCCCTAATCTGCTGCCCCCAACATCGCCGACACCTACATTATATTTATTAACCCCTAATCTGCCACCCCCAATGTCGCCACAACCTACCTACACTTCTTAACCCCTAATCTGCCGCCCCAATGTCGCCGCCACTATATTAAAGTTATTAACCCCTAAATCTAAGTCTAACCCTAACCCTAACACCCCCTAACTTAAATATAATTTAAATAAATCTAAATAAAATTACTATTATTACCTAAATAATTCCTATTTAAAACTAAATACTTACCTATAAAATAAACCCTAAGCTAGCTACAATATAACTAATAGTTACATTGTAGCTATCTTAGGGTTTATTTTTATTTTACAGGCAAGTTTGTATTTATTTTAACTAGGTAGAATAGTTATTAATTAGTTATTAACTATTTAATAACTACCTAGTTAAAATAAAGACAAATTTACCCGTAAAATAAAACCTAACCTAAGTTACAATTACACCTAACACTAAACTATAATTAAATTAATTCCCTAAATTAAATACAATTAAATAAAATTATCTAAAGTACAAAAAAACACACTAAATTACAGAAAATAATAAACAAATTACAAGATTTTAAAACTAATTACACCTAATCTAATCCCCCTAACAAAATAACCCCTACCCTACACTAAATTACAAATAGCCCTTGAAAGGGACTTTTGCGGGGCATTGCCCCAAAGTAATCAGCTCTTTTACCTGTAAAAAAAAAAAGTACAAATCCCCCCCCCCAACATTAAAACCCACCACCCACACAACCAACCCTTCTTTAAAACCCACCCAATACCCCCTTAAAAAAATTAACACTAACCCCTTGATGATCACCGTACTGGGAGAATTCTTCACCAAACCGGGCCGAAGTCCACAGCGAAGCCGGGAGAGGTCTTCATCCAAGCCGGGCGAAGTGGTCCTCCAGACGGGCAGAAGTCTTCATCCAGGCGGCATCTTCTATCTTCATCCATCCGGCGCGGAGTGGGTCCATCTTCAAGACATCCAGCGTGGAACATCCTCTTCCATCGAAGTCTTCTTACTAAATGACGGTTCCTTTAAGTGACGTCATCCAAGATGGCGTCCCTTCAATTCCGATTGTCTGATAGAATTCTATCAGCCATTTGGAATTAAGGTAGAAAAAATCCTATTGGCTGATGCAATCAGCCAATAGGATTGAGCTGGCATTCTATTAGCTGATTGGAACAGCCAATAGAATGCCAGCTCAATCCTATTGGCTGATTGGATCAGCCAATAGGATTGAAGTTCAATCCTATTGGCTGATTGCATCAGCCAATAGGATTTTTTCTACCTTAATTCCGATTGGCTGATAGAATTTTATCAGCCAATCGGAATTGAAGGGACGCCATCTTGGATGATGTCACTTAAAGGAACCGTCATTTAGTAAGAAGACTTCGATGGAAGAGGATGCTCCGCGCCAGATGTCTTGAAGATGGACCCACTCCGTGCCGGATGGATGAAGATAGAAGATGCCTTCTGGATGAAGACTTCTGCCCGTCTGGAGGTTCACTTCGCCCGGCTTGGATGAAGACTTCTCCCGGCTTCGTTGAGGACTTCGGCCCAGTTGGATGAAGACTTCTCCTGGTAAGGTGATCTTCAAGGGGTTAGTGTTAGGTTTTTTTTAAGGGGGTATTGGGTGGGTTTTAGAGTAGGGTTGGTTGTGTGGGTGGTGGGTTTTAATGTTGGGGGGGATTTGTAATTTTTTTTTCAGGTAAAAGAGCTGATTACTTTGGGGCAATGCCTCGCAAAAGGCCTTTTTAAGGGTTATTTGTAATTTAGTGTAGGGTAGGGCTTTTTTATTTTGGGGAGGCTTTTTTATTTTGTTAGGGTGAATAGATTAGGTGTAGTTAGTTTAAAAATCTTGTAATTTCTTTATTATTTTCTGTAATTTAGTGTGGTTTTTTTTTAACTTTTTATAATTTTATTTAATTGTATTTAATTTAGGGAATTAATTTAATTATAGTGTAGTGTTAGGTGTAATTGTAACTTAGGTTAGCTTTTATTTTACAGGTAATTTTTTTATTTATTTAAGCTAGGTAGTTATTAAATAGTTAATAAGAAGTCTTCACCCAACTATTCTACCTAGTTAAAATAAATACAAACTTGCCTGTAAAATAAAAATAAACCCTAAGATAGCTACAATGTAACTATTAGTTATATTGTAGATATCTTAGGGTTTATTGTATAGGTAAGTATTTACAGGGAGTGCAGAATTATTAGGCAAGTTGTATTTTTGAGGATTCATTTTATTATTGAACAACAACCATGTTCTCAATGAACCCAAAAAACTAATTAATATCAAAGTTGAATATTTTTGGAAGTAGTTTTTAGTTTGTTTTTAGTTTTACCTATTTTAGGGGGATATCTGTGTGTGCAGGTGACTATTACTGTGCATAATTATTAGGCAACTTAACAAAAAACAAATATATACCCATTTCAATTATTTATTTTTACCAGTGAAACCAATATAACATCTCAACATTCACAAATATACATTTCTGACATTCAAAAACAAAACAAAAACAAATCAGTGACCAATATAGCCACCTTTCTTTGCAAGCACACTCAAAAGCCTGCCATCCATGGATTCTGTCAGTGTTTTGATCTGTTCACCATCAACATTGCGTGCAGCAGCAACCACAGCCTCCCAGACACTGTTCAGAGAGGTGTACTGTTTTCCCTCCTTGTAAATCTCACATTTGATGATGGACCACAGGTTCTCAATGGGGTTCAGATCAGATGAACAAGGAGGCCATGTCATTAGATTTTCTTCTTTTATACCCTTTCTTGCCAGCCACGCTGTGGAGTACTTGGACGCGTGTGATGGAGCATTGTCCTGCATGAAAATCATGTTTTTCTTGAAGGATGCAGACTTCTTCCTGTACCACTGCTTGAAGAAGGTGTCTTCCAGAAACTGGCAGTAGGACTGGGAGTTGAGCTTGACTCCATCCTCAACCCGAAAAGGCCCCACAAGCTCATCTTTGATGATACCAGCCCAAACCAGTACTCCACCTCCACCTTGCTGGTGTCTGAGTCGGACTGGAGCTCTCTGCCCTTTACCAATCCAGCCACGGGCCCATCCATCTGGCCCATCAAGACTCACTTTCATTTCATCAGTCCATAAAACCTTAGAAAAATCAGTCTTGAGATATTTCTTGGCCCAGTCTTGACGTTTCAGCTTGTGTGTCTTGTTCAGTGGTGGTCGTCTTTCAGCCTTTCTTACCTTGGCCATGTCTCTGAGTATTGCACACCTTGTGCTTTTGGGCACTCCAGTGATGTTGCAGCTCTGAAATATGGCCAAACTGGTGGCAAGTGGCATCTTGGCAGCTGCACGCTTGACTTTTCTCAGTTCATGGGCAGTTATTTTGCGCCTTGGTTTTTCCACACGCTTCTTGCGACCCTGTTGACTATTTTGAATGAAACGCTTGATTGTTCGATGATCACGCTTCAGAAGCTTTGCAATTTTATGAGTCCTGCATCCCTCTGCAAGATATCTCACTATTTTTGACTTTTCTGAGCCTGTCAAGTCCTTCTTTTGACCCATTTTGCCAAAGGAAAGGAAGTTGCCTAATAATTATGCACACCTGATATAGGGTGTTGATGTCATTAGACCACACCCCTTCTCATTACAGAGATGCACATCACCTAATATGCTTAATTGGTAGTAGGCTTTCGAGCCTATACAGCTTGGAGTAAGACAACATGCATAAAGAGGATGATGTGGTCAAAATACTCATTTGCCTAATAATTCTGCACTCCCTGTAGTTTTAAATAGGAATAATTTAGTTAATGATAGTTATTTTTATTTAGCTATATTTAAAATATATTTAAAGTGATTGTCAATTTTCACTGTTTTGAAATTATACATATATAGAGCATAAGTATATTAATCATACCGCCACTTTTATTTTTTAATCAAATGTGTAATATAATTTTTATCAGCATTTGTAAATAGCGTATTTTCAATATACCTGCTCCTCCCACTCTCCACTTCCTTCTTCTATGCAATATTATGTATACAGCGGTCCCACCCGCTGTTTACTTAGTGGCATTGCGCGCTCCCGTCTCATTTACTCACTGAGCATGCGTCAAACAACGATTCCGCTGTCAATCAACATAGTATTCAGTGAATCATTACATTCACTGAATACTATCGTTGGATAGTGAAGCAAAGGATCTCATCCTCCATCCCGTAATCTTGCGACTCCGTATATTGCTTCAAGAATAAATTAACTCTGTGAATTATTCAAATGCGCATGTGCGAATTGTGAACAAGCTTATGGGAAGCATGTTGTAAGTGGAGTCTAACGCAAGCGCAATGCAGACTCGTAATGACACACAAAGGGGTTGGGTCCCCCTGTGGTTAGCGCCGTGATTCGTTATGCTGATCGTGGCTATAAATAAATATATAAATAAAAGTAGTGATAGCAAATGCCGGGTGGAGGATTATAATGACGGGAGCAATATAAAAACATTGAAAATGACGGTAATTGCGATGAAATAAAAAAATGATGAATGAAAGTCAAGTTATTTTAAGATTAATATAACGCAGAACTTTAGAGATGATGCATAGTTTACATTTACTTTAAGTTAGGGGGTGTTAGGGTTAGGGTTAGACTTAGATTTAGGGGTTAATAACTTTAATATAGTGACGGCGACGTTGGGGGCGGCAGATTAGGGGTTAATAAATGCAGGTAGGTTGCATCGATGTTAGGAACGGCAGATTAGAGGTTAATAAAATGTAACTAGTGTTTGCGAGGTGGGAGTGCGGCAGTTTAGGGGTTAATATATTTATTATAGTGGCGGCGATGTACGGTTCAGCAGATTAGGGATTAAAATTTTTATTATAGTGTTTGCGATGTGGGAGGGCCTCGGTTTAGGGGTTAATAGGTAGTTTATGGGTGTTAGTGTACTTTTTAGCACTTTAGTTAAGAGTTTTATGCTACAGCGTTGTAGTGTAAAACTCTTAACTACTGACTTTTAAATGCAGTACCAGTCTTGACAGGAGAGGGTCTATTGCTCACTTTTTGTCAGACTCGTAATACCGGTGCTATTCAAGTCCCATTGAAAAGAGAGGATACGCAATTGACGTAAGTGGATTTGCGGTATTTCCAAGTCTGGCCAAAAAAGTGAGCGGTGAACCTGTACCTTCAAGACTCGTAATATCAGCGGGCATTAAAAAGCAGCGTTGGGACCTTTTTAAGCCTAACGCACAACTCGTAATCTAGCCGAACATGTTTTCAAAATAGTACAGGGTGAATTGAAATGTCAAATTACTCTTTTTGTTTGTTGTTTTGCATGTCCCAGCTTTTTCAGGAAATGAGGGTTGTATGTATGAATGTGTCATTTTTGTGGCTTAAAGAAAAAGAGGAACTAAAAATCTGTGCGTTGGTGACTTCTTGTGCTTGGACAGAGGAGAGAACTGGATATTTTCTTTTTATATTATTTGGTGGTTTAATAGACTTACATTTATATACTAGCCTTAAGGCTGCTAAAATATTGATCCCTGACCCTCATGTGTTAGGAAGTTGTCAATCAAATTTTTAAAACAACATCCTTTACACTTGCAGCCCTTTACTTTTGGTCTATTCATCTCTCAGCTCAAGCATCTTGGACGTGGTGACGCAGTAGGCCATAAAACTGCTCAGAAAATAGACTTTTGCCAATAGGCAGTATGATTTTACTTACATGCATATTCTACTATCCTTAAGGATGGGGCCAAAATGAAAACAGTATTCTAATGTATCACAAAACACATTTCAAGCATTTTTTCAAATTACTTTTGGAGTTTAAGTCATGACCATAAGAAAATTAATTTGGCCACTTGTGCACAGTTTTAAGAGTTTGTGCATGCTTAATTCATATGCTATTAAATACAATCAATTCTTGGAGGTAAACATTAAATATCAGACGGACATGATTCGCTGTAGCGGATCATGTCTGCCCGATATCGCTAAATACTGCCAGCCTATGATGTCGGCATTTAACATTGCACAAGCATTTCTAGTGAAATGCTTGTGCAATGCGCCCTCTGCACATTCACAGCCAATCGGCCGCTAGCAGGGGGTGTCAATCATCCTAATTGTATCTGATCGGGATGGCTGCTGTCAGAGTTGGCGGATGAGTTAAGGAGCAGCGATCGTAGACTGCTGCTTATTAACTTATGTTTTCGGCGAGTCTGAAGACTCCCCGGGAAACAGCTGCATTCGCAGCTTAATAAATCTTGGTGTCATAAAAAACACTCCCAAAACAATAATGATACTCAACTACAAATAATATATAAATGAACTATCCTACCTAATACTTTTAGCTAGTATAACAGAATACAAGAAACAGATTTTTTTTGACTTGGCCATTATAGCTTGGTCTGGCAAGAACCCCTCTATTAATTTCTCTGCCAAGCATGAACTGGGCTGCAGAGAACCCGTGCACTAAATGTCACTAAGCCTATATAATTCATGTCTGAGCATGATGTTGCCTAATTATTTCTGCATTAACTTAAGCAGCAAGACTCCCAGTCACTCACTAGCTAAATATTGCATTTTGCACTCTGGGAATCTTCTTATAAGTGACTTTCCCGTAACCCAACAGTCCTTGCTCCAAATTACAACCTGATTCATCGACCTGACAAGTGATCAATCAACTACTGCTTCACCTGCACAGAAAATAAGACCATCAGATAAAATGGTTATAAGAAAATGATTTGGACTTTTCTATGCAACATGCATAAGACAAAATAACCCTCTGTGCCAACTGCAAAATAGATCATTCAATATCCTTGTCTCTTACTGTTTCAGTGAACACACTTTATTGTACTTGCATTGACTAAATGTTTTATTCATGTTTAGATTGTGGCTATTTCTTTTTATACAATCTCTTCAAATAAAATGTTTGATTTCAGCATTGAAAAATATATCCCTTGAATCTACTAAAAGGAAAACATGTAGAAAAGACCTTCAGTAAAAAAGCAGAAATAACATGAAACATTTCCACAACAAACTACAGTATTAAAATGTCTGAATAGTATATTTGCTCAAACTTTTTCATATAAAACATTTCTGAACTCTGCAAGGGTTTTTCACTAACCTGCAGAAGAGGCTTGTTCTGATTTATCTGCAAGCACAAATGATGCTGCCAGTATGACTCTGCAGTCAGACAACTGGAATGTGTACTTGGTTCATGTGCTTCAGCAGAATGTGAGTCAGTTCCTATCTCTATATCTATTAGAATATGTAGGGTTGCGCCAAGTGTTCTTTCTCTTTGGATAAAGAACTTAACATATTACAGATTTATTTCTGGATACTGAGCAATATGTACATATATGCAAACAAAGAGTCCATTTATATAGTTACCAATTATTATTATTATTATTAACGGTTATTTGTAGTGCGCCAACAAATTCTGCAGCGCTAGACCAATAGAGATTTGTTTTGTTATTAATGCAATTTTTATGAAACGAATATCCAAATGAATGCACCAACGAAATTTAAAGAGAACGAAATTTGTCAGTATTAATTTTTTTTTTTTTTAATTACCTTTAAAGTGAAGGTAAACTTTGCTGAATTAAAGCCCATTTTTTAAAAATACTATTAAAAACGGGCACTTTCATTCAACAAAGTTTACAAATCAGCCGTTTTGATTAAAAATGTACCTTTTTTTCTTTTCACAGAGGGGGAAGCTGCTGTGTAAACTTTGATGAATGAAAGTGCCCCTGTTTTTAATAGTATTTTTTAAAAACGGGTTTTCATTCACCAAAGTTTACCTTCACTTTAAGGGGTTAATAATTATCTCTAGTGTGCTAGAGAGCCTCGGTAATCCAGTCCTCTTCTTCACAGAGCCCCAGCCGTGCTAATAAGAGGCTTCACGTGGTGGCTCCCAGGGCCTGGGCTAAAGTAAAACTGTCCTTTAATGCAGGCCCTAGGAGCTTCTGCGCTAAGCCTTCTATTAGCGCAGCTGGGGCTCTGTGAAGAAGAGGAGCGGATTTGCAAGGCTCTCCAGACTAGTGCGCTAAAGATGAGTATAATGCTACAGGTGAACTTTTTTAAATGTAGCTTTGGAACATTTAAATTCCTTTAGCAAAAACTCAGTATTTGTTTTGTTTAAAACTAAACTGATACTGAATAGTGCAGGTAATAAATATTCTGGGAAACACATTTCCCCAAAATATTTGTTCTGAAAGATTCAGACTAACTACGGCCTAGATTTAGAGTTTGGCGGTAGCCGTGAAAACCAGCGTTAGAGGCTCCTAACGCTGGTTTTAGGCTACCGCCGGTATTTGGAGTCAGTTAGGAAAGGGTCTAACGCTCACTTTCCAGCCGCAACTTTTCCATACCGCAGATCCCCTTACGTCAATTGCGTATCCTATCTTTTCAATGGGATCTTTCTAACTCCGGTATTTAGAGTCGTGGTTGAAGTGAGCGTTAGAAATCTAACGACAAAACTCCAGCCGCAGAAAAAAGTCAGTAGTTAAGAGCTTTCTGGGCTAACGCCGGTTTATAAAGCTCTTAACTACTGTGCTCTAAAGTACACTAACACCCATAAACTACCTATGTACCCCTAAACCGAGGTCCCCCCACATCGCCGCCACTCGATTAAATTTTTTTAACCCCTAATCTGCCGACCGCCACCTACGTTATACTTATGTGCCCCTAATCTGCTGCCCCTAACACCGCCGACCCCTATATTATATTTATTAACCCCTAATCTGCCCCCCACAACGTCGGCGCCAGCTACCTACAATAATTAACCCCTAATCTGCCGACCGCAAAGCGCCGCCACCTACATTATAACTATGTACCCCTAATCTGCTGCCCCTAACACCGGCGACCCCTATATTATATTTATTAACCCCTAATATGCCCCCCTCAACGTCGCCTCCACCTGCCTACACTTATTAACCCCTAATATGCCTAGCGGATCTCACCGCTACTATAATAAAGTTATTAACCCCTAATCCGCCTCACTCCCGCCTCAATAACCCTATAATAAATAGTATTAACCCCTAATCTGCCCTCCCTAACATCGCCGACACCTAACTTCAATTATTAACCCCTAATCTGCCGACCTAATCTCGCCGCTACTGTAATAAATGTATTAACCCCTAAAGCTAAGTCTAACCCTAACACTAACACCCCCCTAAGTTAAATATAATTTAAGTCTAACGAAATAAATTAACTCTTATTAAATAAATTATTCCTATTTAAAGCTAAATACTTACCTGTAAAATAAACCCTAATATAGCTACAATATAACGAATAATTATATTGTAGCTATTTTAGGATTTATATTTATTTTACAGCTAACTTTGTATTTATTTTAACCAGGTACAAAAGCTATTAAATAGTTAAGAACTATTTAATAGCTAAAATAGTTAAAATAATTACAAATTTACCTGTAAAATAAATCCTAACCTAAGTTACAATTAAACCTAATACTACACTATCAATAAATTAATTAAATACAATACCTACAATTATCTACAATTAAACCTAACACTACACTATCAATAAATGAATTAAATACAATACCTACAAATAACTACAATTAAATAAACTAACTAAAGTACAAAAAATAAAAAAAAACTAAGTTACAAAAAATAAAAAAATATTTACAAACATTAGAAAAATATTACAACAATTTTAAACTAATTACACCTACTCTAAGCCCCCTAATAAAATAACAAAGACCCCCAAAATAAAAAAATGCCCTACCCTATTCTAAATTAAAAAAGTTCAAAGCTCTTTTACCTTACCAGCCCTGAACAGGGCCCTTTGCGGGGCATGCCCCAAGAAATTCAGCTCTTTGGCCTGTAACAAAACACATACAATACCCCCCCCCCCAACATTGCAACCCGCCACCCACATACCCCTAATCTAACCCAAACCCCCCTTAAATAAACCTAACACTAAGCCCCTGAAGATCTTCCTACCTTATCTTCACCTCACCGGGTATCACCGATCGGTCCTGGCTCCAAAATCTTCATCCAACCCAAGCGGGGGCTGGCGATCCATAATCCTGCGGCTGAAGAGGTCCAGAAGAGGCTCCAAAGTCTTCATCCTATCCGGGAAGAAGAGGCGATCCAGACCGGCAACCATCTTGATCCAAGCGGCATCTTCTATCTTCATCCGATGAGGAACGGCTCCATCGTGAAGACCTCCAGTGCGGACCAATCTTCTTCCGACGACGTCCAACTGAAGAATGACGGTTCCTTTAAGCCAATAGAATGCAAGCTCAATCTGATTGGCTGATCGGATCAGCCAATCGGATTGAACTTCATTCTGATTGGCTGATTCCATCAGCCAATAAGAATTTTCCTACCTTAATTCCGATTGGCTGATAGAATCCTATCAGCCAATTGGAATTCGAGGGACGCCATCTTGGATGACGTCCCTTAAAGGAACCAACATTCTTCAGTTGGACGCCGTCGGAAGAAGATTGGTCCGCGCTGGAGGTCTTCACGATGGAGCCGTTCGTCATCGGATGAAGATAGAAGATGCCGCTTGGATCAATATGGTTGCCGGTCTGGATCGCCTCTTCTTCCCGGATAGGATGAAGACTTTGGAGACTCTTCTGGACCTCTTCAGCCGCAGGATTATGGATCGCCAGCCCCCGCTTGGGTTGGATGAAGATTTTGGAGCCAGGACCGATCGGTGATACCCGGTGAGGTGAAGATAAGGTAGGAAGATCTTCAGGGGCTTAGTGTTAGGTTTATTTAAGGGGGGTTTGGGTTAGATTAGGGGTATGTGGGTGGTGGGTTGTAATGTTGGGGGGGGGTATTGTATGTGTTTTTTTACAGGCAAAAAAGCTGAATTTCTTGGGGCATGCCCCGCAAAGGGCCCTGTTCAGGGCTGGTAAGGTAAAAGAGCTTTGAACTTTTTTAATTTAGAATAGGGTAGGGCATTTTTTTTTATTTGGGGGGGCTTTGTTATTTTATTAGGGGGCTTAGAGTAGGTGTAATTAGTTTAAAATTTTGTAATATTTTTCTAATGTTTGTAAATATTTTTTTATTTTTTGTAACTTAGTTCTTTTTTATTTTTTGTACTTTAGTTAGTTTATTTAATTGTAGTTATTTGTAGGTATTGAATTTAATTCATTTATTGATAGTGTAGTGTTAGGTTTAATTGTAGGTAATTGTAGGTATTTTATTTAATTTATTTATTGATAGTGTAGTGTTAGGTTCAATTGTAACTTAGGTTAGGATTTATTTTACAGGTAAATTTGTAATTATTTTAACTATTTTAGCTATTAAATAGTTCTTAACTATTTAATAGCTATTGTACCTGGTTAAAATAAATACAAAGTTAGCTGTAAAATAAATATAAATCCTAAAATAGCTATAATATAATTATAATTTATATTGTAGCTATATTAGGGTTTATTTTACAGGTAAGTATTTAGCTTTAAATAGGAATAATTTATTTAATAAGAGTTAATTTATTTCGTTAGATTTAAATTATATTTAACTTAGGGGGGTGTTAGTGTTAGGGTTAGACTTAGCTTTAGGGGTTAATACATTTATTAGAATAGCGGTGAGCTCCAGTCGGCAGATTAGGGGTTAATGTTTGGAGTTAGGTGTCGGTGATGTTAGGGAGGGAAGATTAGGGGTTAATACTATTTATTATAGGGTTATTGAGGCGGGAGTGAGGCGGATTAGGGGTTAATAACTTTATTATAATAGCGGTGCGGTCCGCTCGGCAGATTAGGGGTTAATAAATGTAGGCAGGTGGAGGCGACGTTGTGGGGGGCAGATTAGAGGTTAATAAATATAATATAGGGGTTGGCGGTGTTAGGGGCAGCAGATTAGGGGTACATAGGGATAATGTAAGTAGCGGCGGTTTACGGAGCGGCAGATTAGGGGTTAAAAAAAAATATGCAGGGGTCAGCGATAGCTGGGGCGGCAGAATAGGGGTTAATAAGTGTAAGGTTAGGGGTGTTTAGACTCGGGGTACATGTTAGGGTGTTAGGTGCAGACGTAGGAAGTGTTTCCCCATAGCAAACAATGGGGCTGCGTTAGGAGCTGAACGCGGCTTTTTTGCAGGTGTTAGGTTTTTTTTCAGCTCAAACAGCCCCATTGTTTTCTATGGGGGAATCGTGCACGAGCACGTTTTTTAAGCTGGCCGCGTCCGTAAGCACCGCTGGTATCGAGAGTTGAAGTTGCGGTAAATATGCTCTAAGCTCCTTTTTTGGAGCCTAACGCAGCCATTCTGTGAACTCTCAATACCAGCGGTATTTAAAAGGTGCGGCCAGAAAAAAGCATGCCTAGCTAACGCACCCCTTCTAACGGAAAACTCCAAATCTAGGTGTACATTTTTTGGGCGCTGCACAAGTCTACTTACCAAAAATGAATAAATAAAGTGCTGTTTTAATGGTTAACTTCTATCGGCAGTTTATATTGTAGATTTTTTTCACTTGGTACTTGCTGGCAGCGATTTAATATTGATTAATGTTAGAAGGTGTTTTTTTTATTTCAACAAAAGAGCTGGATCACTTTAGGGCACTGCCCTACAAAAGGCCCTTTTAAGGGCTATTTGTAGTTTAGGTTTAGACTAGGGTTTTTATTTTGGGGTGGGCTTTTTATTTTGGTAGTTTTTTTCTGTAATGTTAGGGTTATTTTTTACTGTAATAGGTTTTTGTCAGTAACGTTAGGTTTTTTTACTGTAATTTTTTTTTAATTGTAATCTAAGGTTCATTTTTTTATTGTAATGTAAGGATAATTCTTTTTTTAATTGTAATGTTTTGATTTTTTTAACAGTAATGTACTTTTTTTTTGTTTTTCTTTAAAGGTAAACTTAGATTTTTTTTCAGTTAAGTTTTTATTTTTTTAAAGGTAGTTTTTTTTGTAAAGTTAGGGTTATTCTCTTTTGGGTTAACTTATGTGTTGTTAGGTTAAGGGGTTTAGATGTTAGTGGTAGCTGGTTTGCGTTCAGGGCTGGCGGTTTATGGGTTAATAGTGTAGTGCAGACTTTGCAATGTGGGGCGTGTGGCAGTTTGCTGTGGGGGTGGGGGTGGCGGTTTAGGGGTTCATAGTGAAGTTTAGTGCAACTCTTTTGTCTGAACAAACTCTTTATGCAACCTTTTAGGTTGTGTAAAAAAGTTTGAGCGGTAAATGCAATTGTGTTTAAGCGATCGCATTTACTTTCAACTTGTAATATGAGCGCATATTACCTCTCAATGCTGCCCATAAAAAATATGGGGAGAATAAATTACGGCGTGTTTGCACAAATGAATTTGCAGTAATTTTAACAGTGTGCCACTTGTTATATGGATTTGAGCGTAAAGAACAACACATACTCGCTACCAGTGGCGTGTTTCGTTTAAATGTAGCCCTAGTCACTCAAAATTCTGCTGTCCCCCCAAGGTTTTAAGCCTTTTTTGCCATAATATTTTTACCATAATGTTTTTTTTTTTGTGATTTCCAAAGGATATGTTCACAAGGACTTGCAAAAGACTCGCATACACAGGTATCCACACACTAAAACACACACACATACACACGCACAAAGAGTTATACACATACGCGTATGTACAAACACACATACAGACACATATACACATACAAACGCATCTATCTATTCCTGCAATATATATATATATATTTATATAAACCCCCCAAATACATATTTCTTAATACAATACTTCACTAAACACAATACTCAGTGCTGGAAGCCAACATGACTAAACGAAATGGCTAGCTAAATAAATGAAAGGTTCAGAGTTACCACTAAACAGTAAGCTAGATGTGCAGTCATTATACCCCCTAGAATGCAAGCTCTTTGGTCAAAATCTCTTATTATATACCTGTATAATACTTCTCAAATAATTGTAAGCTTCATACAGATATAGCCACAAAAATGTTCTGCCCCTCCAATCTGCCACCCTAGGCAAGTGCCTTGTTTGCCTAGGCGAAAATATGCCCTAGCTCTCTGCCCCTGAGAATTGCTAGGAAGTATCTATCAGCTAATGATTAGTAATGTAGGAAGTACACAACTGATACTGCTATATCAAATTAAAGTTGCATTTAACTAACCTGACATGTTTGAATGCAATGTCCTGTTTAGTCTTTTCCTTATACAAATACAAAATGTTCTCATTTTTGGAATATTTGACAGTCTCTGTCTAAACTTAAAGGCACAGTCTACACCAAAATTGTCATTGTTTAAAAAGATAGATAATGCCTTTACTACCTATTCCCCAGCTTTGCATAACAAACATAACCAACCAACAGCTGTCATGCACAGTAAAGACTGTACAAGGACAAATACACCAGGCCTTTAGGATCCTGACAGCAGAGGTGGTGTGGCGTGGCCGGCGGGAGCGCCGTGATGGGGTGTGGCCGGTTGTGGAGAGGGGCGTGGTTGGATGGGGTGCTGGAATGGTGGTGTGGTTTGGTGCGTGTGGCCTACGGGAGCGCCATGATAGGGCATGGCCAGATGGGGCACCGCAATTGGGGCGTGGATGGCCGGGAGTGGCCATGGCTGTGAGAGAGAGGCAAAAGAGGGGGGAGAGAGAGAGCCAAAGAGAGGGAAGAGAGAACGCCAAATAAAGGGGCAGAGAGAGAAAAAGAGAAGGGGAGAGAGAGAGAGAAAAAGAGAGGGTCAGAGAGAGCAAAAGAGAGGGGGAGAGAGAGAGCAAAAGAGAGGGGGAGACAGAGATCCAAAGAGGGGGAAGAGAGAATGCCAAAGAGGGGGAAGGGAAAAAGCCAAAGAGGGGAAAGAGAGAGCCAAAGAGAGGGGTCAGAGAGAGCAAAAGAGAGGGGGAGAGAGAGAAAGCAAAATAGAAGGGGGGAGAGAGAGGGGGAGAGAGAGAGCAAAAGAGAGGGGAGAGAGAGAGCAAAAGAGAGGGGAGAGAGAGAGCAAAAGAGAGGGGAGAGAGAGAAAAAGAGAGGGGGAGAGAGAGAGCTCAAAAGACAGGGGGAGAGAGAGCAAAATAGAGGGGGGAGAGAGAGAGCGCAAAAGAGATGGGGGAATGAGAGAGCAAAATAGGGGGGGAGAGACAGAGAAAAACAGAGGGGGTAGAGAAAGCAAAAGAGAGGGGGGAGAGAATAAAAGAGAGGGGGAGAGAGAGAGAGCAAGGGGTGGGACCACTGTACTACAAGAAATGGCCCGTGTGCACTGGCTTTAGGACTAGTATTAATATACTTCATATTACATCTAAAACTTTAAATATCTGCCTCTTTTTAAGCCTCTGCAGGCCACCCTTTTCTCAGTCCATTTTATAAGCTTTTCATAGAAAGACAGAGCTAGTTAATGTGTACCATATAGATAACACTGTGCTCCCTCCTGTGGAGTTATAAATGAGACCACACTGATTGGCTAAAGTCGTAAATAAACCTGAGATAAGAGGACATTCTGCAGAGGCTTAGGGGCCTATTTAACAAAGGTCTGTTGGACCTGATCCGACAGTGCGGATCAGGTCCGACGAACCTCGCTGAATGCGGAGGGCGATACGCTCTCCGTATTTAGCATTGCAACACTGCCCCCTGCAGATTTGCGGCTAATCGTCCGACAGCAGGGGTGTCAATCAACCCGATCGTGCTCGATTGGGTTGAATTGCGTCAATGTCTGTCTGTCTGCTCAGAGCAGGCGGACAGTTTATGGAGCAGCGGTCTTTAGATCGCTGCTTCATAAGTGGTGTTTCTGGTGAGCCTGCAGGCTCGCCAGAAACACGGGGGTTCAAGCTCCGTGCGGAGCTTGATAGATATGCCCCTTAGATACAAGATAATCAAAGAGATAAAAACTATATTAATATAACTGTGTTGCTTATACAAAACTGGGGAATGGGTAATAAAGGGATTATCTATCTTTTTTAGGCAATCACAATTTTGCCGTAGACATTCCCTTTAATAGGAACCATTTATTAACTGCTGGACTGACACGGTTCGACCTCTGGAGCTTTTTTTGCCTGACATTGCACAACCAATTGCCTGTGCAGACATGCCCCCTGCTCTAGTTCAACCAATTGCGCTAAAGCAGGGCTTGTCAGATCGTGATGATTTAATGGGACAGTGTACTGTAAAATTTGTTTACAATGGCATCTACTTATCAAGCCGTCAACTTACTTGCATTCGACGGCACCAATACGCTCGCCTAAGATCGCCTAACTTCGCTGCAGCGGACCTGAATACGTTCTCCAAAGTTACCAAAAAAGCTGTCAAAAAGCCACGCACCAAGTACGGGGCGATGAGCAGCGGACTGTCGTTAACTGACAGTCATCGATCTCGCTGCTCTTCGGCTTTTTCCCAGCTTTATTGGTATACTGTCACCAAACACCCACACTATACTACACTGTTTTACCCCTATCCTGCTGCTCACGGACCCTGCCGCAACTAAATAAAGTTATTAACCCCTAAACCGCCACTCTAATAAACGTATTAACCCCTATCCTGCCGCTCCCGGAGCCCACCGCCACTCTAATAAACGTATTAACCCCTATCCTGCTGCTCCCGGAGCCCACCGCCACCTACATTATGTTATCAACCCCTAATCTGCCGCCCCCTACACCGCCGCCATCGACATTATACTTATTAACCCCTAATCTGACGTCCCCAACGTCGCTGCCACTATATTAAATGTATTAACCCCTAAACCTAAGTCTAACCCTAACACCCCCTAACTTAAATATAATTTAAATAAATCTAAATAAAACCTACTATTAATAACTAAATAATTCCTATTTAAAACTAAATACCTATAAAATAAACCCTAAGATAGCTACAATATAACTAATAGTTACATTGTAGCTATCTTAGGGTTTATTTTTATTTCACAGGCAAGTTTGTATTTATTTTAACTAGGTAGAATAGTTATTAAATAGTTATTAACTACCTAGCTAAAATAAATACAAAGTACCTGTAAAATAAAACCTAACCTAAGTTACAATAACACCTAACACTACACTATAATTAACTAAATTACCTAAATTAAATACAATAAATAAAGTTAAAAAAAAAATACAGAAAATAATAAACAAATTACAAGATCTTTAAACTAATTACACCTAATCTAATAGCCCTATCAAAATAAAAAAAGCCCCCCCAAAATAATAAAAACCCCTAAACTAAACTACCAATAGCCCTTAAAAGGGCCTTTTGCGGGGCATTGCCCCAAAGAAATCAACTCTTTTACCTGTAAAAAAAATACAAACAACCCCCCCAACAGTAAAACACACCACCCACACAACCAACCCCCCAAATAAAATACTAACTAAAAAAAACCTAAGCTCCCCATTGCCCTGAAAAGGGTATTTGGAGGGGCATTGCCCTTAAAAGGACAGTTAGCTCTTTTGCGGCCCAAAGCTCTAACCTAAAAATAAAGCACACCCAATACACCCTTAAAAAACCCTAACACTAACCCCCTGAAGATCGACTTACTGTTCTGAAGACCAGACATCTATCCTCAAGGAAGCGGCAGAAGTCTTCATCCAACCGGGCCAAAGTCCTCAACGAAGCCGGGAGAAGTCTTTATCCAAGCCGGACGAAGTGGTCCTCCAGACGGGCAGAAGTCTTCATCCAGACGGCCTCTTCTATCTTCATCCATCCGACGCGGAGCGGGTCCATCTTCAAGACATCCGACGCAGAGCATCCTCTTCCGTCCGACGACTACCGACGAATGAAGGTTCCTTTAAGTGATGTCATCCAAGATGGCGTCCCTTAGATTCTGATTGGCTGATAGAATTCTATCAGCCAATCAGAATTAAGGTTGAAAACATCCTATTGGCTGTTGCAATCAGCCAATAGGATTGAGCTTTCACCCTATTGTCTGTTGCAATCAGCCAATAGGATTGAGCTCGCATTCTATTGGCTGATTGGATCAGCCAATAGGATGAAAGCTCAATCCTATTGGCTGATTGCAACAGCCAATAGGATTTTTTCAACCTTAATTCTCATTGGCTGATAGAATTCTATCAGCCAATCGGAATCTAAGGGACGCCATCTTGGATGACGTCATTTAAAGGAACCTTCATTCGTCTGTAGTCGTCGGAAGGAAGAGTACGCTCCGCGTCGGATGTCTTGAAGATGGAGCCGCTCCGCGCCGGATAGATGAAGATAGAAGATGCCATCTGGGTGAAAACTTCTGCGGGCTTGGATGAGGGCTTCGGCCGCTTCGTTGAGGACTTCTTGCCGCTTCGTTGAGGACTTCTCCCAGCTTCTTGGAGGATGGTTTTGGATCTTCAAAACTGTAAGTAAATCTTCTGGGGTTAGTGTTAGGATTTTTTTAAGGGTTTATTGGGTGGGTTTTAGTTTTAGATTAGGACTTGAGCTGAAATAGAGCTAAATGCCCTTTTAAGGGCAATGCCCATCCAAATGCCCTTTTCAGGGCAATGGGGAGCTTAGGTTTTTTTAGTTAGGGTTTTATTTGGGGGATTGGTTGTGTGGGTGGTGGGTTTTACTGTTGGGGGATTGTTTGTATTTTTTTTTACAGGTACAAGAGCTGATTACTTTGGGGCTCTTGTACCTGTAAATCTGCCCTTTTAAGGGTCATTTGTATTTTATTGTAGGTTAGGGGGTTTTTTTATTGGGGGGGGGCTTTTTTTTTTTAATTCTTTATTTATTTCGTGAAAAGGACATGCCACAAACAACCATCCCCAACACAAAACGGGGTGCAATTCTTAAACAGTTACCGATGTACAATAAAGTATGGCTAAATGGCAAAGTGAATCAAGAAATAAAATAACAAGAATATAAACAAGAAACCTAATAAGAAAGCACAAGATGTCCGCTAGCTAAAGGTTCCTGCACATGTCGGGGGGGGGGGGGGCTTTTTTATTTTCATAGGGCCCTTAGATTAGGTGTAATTAGTTTAAAGCTTTAATAATTTCTTTTTTATTTTTTGTAACTTAGTGTTTATTTTTTTTGCGTAACTTAGTGTTTGTTATTTTTGTAACTTAGTTTTTTTGTAACTTTGTAATTTTTAAGTGTAGAATTAAATAATTTGAGTAGGGTTAGGTGTTTAAATATATAATATAGTTAATTTAATTTGTAGTTTAATGTAATTTTAGTATAAAAGTTAGGTTAGATTAATTATTAATTTAATATAGTTTAATGTAATTTTATTATAATAGTTAGAATAGGTTAATTATTAGTTTAATATAGTTTAATTTAAATATAAAGGTAAGTTTAAATGTATTATAAGATAGGGATGAGTTAATATTTAATGTACAGTTAGCAGTTTGTTAGGTTTAGGGATTAATAGGTTAATTTAGTTTATGGTGATGTGGGGGGCTGGCGGTTTAGGGGTTAATACATTTATTTAGTTGTGGTGGGCTCCGAGAGCGGCGGGATAGGGGTTAATACTTTTATGTAGGTGGCGGCAGTGTCGGGGCGGCAGATTAGGGGTTAATAAGTATAATGTAGGTGGCGGTGGTGTAGGGGGCGGCAGATTAGGGGTGTTTAGACTCAGGGTACATGTTAGGGTGTTAGGTGTAAACCTAACTTTTATTCTCCCATAGGAATCAATGGTATATCGGGCAGCAGCGAACATGAGCTTTTGCTGCTTTCAGACTCCCATTGATTCATATGGCATCCGCCTCCTCCAGCCGGAATAGTGCCAAGCGTACCTGGTAGACATTTGTTAACTAGCAAAAGTAGTCAGATAGTGCCAAATTTGCATTCGGAACATCTGTAGTGACGTAAGCATCGATCTGAGACCGGTGGATCGTATGTTACGTCACAAAATTCAACTTTTGCTGGACTGTAGGCTTTGATAACTAAGGCGAATCAAGCTTGCCACAATTACGCTGTGGAATTTCAGCGTATTTGCGGTTGACGGCTTGATAAGTAGATGCCAAAGCCTTGTTATACCTGCTGCAGAATTTAAAATGTATGAAAAAAATGTATAATTTTGTATATGAAATAGCTGTTTCTGCTAATTGAAACCACAACCCAATGAAATGGGATGAACTAGCTAGCAGGGAAAGCAGGCCTCATTATCTTACACAAGTCCACCTTACCTTCTTTTTTACCATTTACTCAAAGGACAATACTTAGGCCTGATGTTTGAAACTGCCACAATTCAGCAATATATTGAAAAGGGATCCGTCACCATAAGGAGAAAGCCAGAAAAATATTCAAATTGGCTTAAATCAGTGTTTAAAGGATTTATCTCTGAGAGGTGTGTTACTATACATCTCAATAGGTGGTGATGCTGGCGGCAATATATTCCAATTCCTACATTGAAACTGTAAAGTAAAGGATCCCACAACCAAATAAACTATAACAGCAACCTACAAGAATTAAAAAGTAAAGAAACAATGTTTTAATAAAAAACATTCATATATTTGTTTAGTCCTTATTCTTTTAATGCAAAAACAGCAACCCAATAAATATGCTATGCTGTCCTACACTATTAACCCCTTAAGCGCCCTCACCCCCAACACAGTTAACCCCACTACACATAATGCAGTTATGTAAAAATGTAAAGTAAAACTAATTAATTTATGTTGACCTGTAAAGTTGCTGCTACTGTCTTCTATACATATTTGTATCAATAAAAATAAATATTATTCCTAATAAAAAAATATAACATGCAAAAAAAAAAAGGAAAAAAATATATATGCGTTCTGTGGAAGTTTGATGGGCGTTCAATGGGAGTAACCTGTTTTTTAATGGTAGTGTATAATATTAAAACACTGCCCTCCATCGGCTAGATTACGAGTTGTGCATTAAGGTAAAAAAGAAGCGTTAAGAGGTCCTAACGATGCTTTTTTACGCCCGCTGGTATTACGAGTCTTGAAGGTTTAGGGTCACTGCACACTTCTTTGGCCTTACCGCAAAACGACTTACGTAAACTTTGTAAAGTCTTTTTTCTATGGGACTTCCATAGCACTGATATTACGAGTCTGTCCTGGGAGGCCAAAAAGTGAGCAGTACACCCTCTACCTCCAAGATCCCTAATGCTTTAAAAGTCAGTAGTTAAGAGTTTTATGGTACAACGCCGTAACATAAAACTCATAACTAAAGTGCTAAAAAGTACACTAACACCCATAAACTACCTATTAACCCCTAAACCGAGGCCCTCCCGCATCGCAAACACTAAAATACATTTTTTAACCCCTAATCTGCCGCTCTGGACACCGCCGCCACTTACATTATATTTATGAACCCTTAATCTGCTGCCCCCAACATCGCTGACACCTACATTATATTTATTAACCCCTAATCTTCCGCCCCCAATGTCACCACAACCAACCTACACTTATTAACCCCGAATCTGCCGCCCCCAACATCGCCGCCACTAGGTTTTATTTTACAGGTACTTTTGTATTTATTTTAGCTAGGTAATTATTAAATAGTTAATAACTATTTAATAAATATTCTACATAGTTAAAATAAATACAAACTTGCCTGTAAAATAAAAATAAACCCTAAGATAGCTACAATGTAACTATTAGTTACATTAGATTAGGGGTTAATAATATTTAACTAATGTTTGCGAGGCGGGAGTACGGCTGTTTAGGGGTTAATATGTTTATTATAGTGGCAGCGACGTTGGGGGCAGCAGATTAGCGGTTAATAAATGTAGGTAGGTTGCGGCGACATTAGGGGCGGCAGATTAGGGGTTAATAAATATTATGTAGGTGCCGGCAATGTTGGGGGGCAACAGATTAGGGGTTCATAAGTATAATGTAGGTGGCGGCGGTGTCCGGAGCGGCAGATTAGGGGTTAATAAATATAATGGAGGTGTCAGCGATGTCGGGGGCGGCAGATTAGGGTTAATAAGTGTAAGATTAGGGGTGTTTAGACTCGGGGTTCATGTTAGGGTGTTAGATGTAGACATACATTTTATTTCCCCATAGGAATCAATGGGGCTGTGTTAGTGAGTTTTACGCTGCTTTTTTGCAAGTGTTAGACTTTTTCTCAGCCGGCTCTCCCCGTTGATTCCTATGGGGAAATCGTGCACGAGCACGTACGGCGAGCTCGCCGCTCACTTAAGCAGCGCTGGTATTGGAGTGCGGTAAGGAGCACAATTTTGCTCTACGCTCACTTCTTGCCTTTTAACGCCAGGTTTGTAAAAACCCGTAATACCAGCGCTGCAGGTAAGTGAGCGGTGAGAGGAAACTGCTTGTTAGCACCGCACAGCTCAAAACAAAAAACTCGTAATCTAGCCGCATGTTAGGGAACTCTTCAGCCATATCAGTCTCGCTAGCTATTAAGTGGTGAGAATTTCCAGTGTGAGGAATGTAGTGTACATACAGTGACTCTGAGATTGCACAGGCATTATTTGAAGTGAACCTTTTTTGTTTCAGTAAATGGAAAGTAGGAACACTTCAAATACAGCCCCCCCCCCGCTGATATTGCTGATATTGCTAATGAGTGGCAATGTTTGCAGAGTTTTGCTGAAGCCGCGATTTCCTATTATTATTTTTTCAACACTCATCAGCAAAGAGAGGGTCAGCCAACTTTTTGTCAATACATTGCCAGACCCAAAGACTGCACGGCTGGCAAGGCCAGAAAGGCAGTTTCGCAAGGCTCTGAAAATGTTTTGAATATTAGGGCCTTATAGAGAGCGGAATGGACAATGAAATGTTCATTATATGTGGAGAAACAATGGGCAAAATCAGATATTTCAACTTCATACACTACAGTAGGTAAAAGGGACAATTGGGAACACATTAAAATGGTGAAAATATTAGTGTACACTGTCCCTTTAACTCAGCGAGCCTAGAGGTGTCATAGAGGCTAAGTAGCTGCAGTCTTAAGAGAGCAGCTACTTAACTAGCATTCCAGGCCTGCTTGCATGAGCCTGAAACACTTGGGCCCCAAAGCTGTATTCACAACTTCATAAACAGAGCCCAATAACTCAGCTGCTGTCTTTGCTAAAAGGACAAGCACTAGGTCAGGAAGAATGTAAGGATTTATCAATATGCTGGTGACAATGCACCTCCTGTGCTGTGACCCACAACTAAATCGAGGTCATATTTCATTTGGAAGTTATTAAAATGATATGTGATGAGGGCCAAGCTGTGTGAGTAGCAGGGTGCTGCAGAGGTTTAGCAATGTTTGGTATAGACCATGAAATCATTTGCAAAGATATAACTGAACCAGAGACTAAATCCCATCTTGCTCAATTTGTAGCACATATACTTCTATATTAAAACAGACACATTAAGGGCTAGATCCCCTATGGGGAACTATAATGGATCAACTATGAAAAGTGATATCAGAATTCTAATAGCTGCTCTATTTTAGTAACCTTTTCCCATCGACATAGTATTTATCTAATATTAGTGCATCATATGAAAGCTCTCTGAACAATAACATCTCAATATGACTATTGCTAACTGAGCTACTGGGATGCTTCTGACATAAGCTGATTTAAAACTTATATTTACTGCATAGGTATATAGGTATTACTCTGGAGGCTGAATGAACAGAGAAGTCAGGGTAAAGGAATTCAAAATGAGGCTGAGAATATTTCTAGTAATCCACCTGAAACTGTACTGGTGATGTAAATTATACTATTTCATTCATATTTGTTATTCTTCATAGTGATATAGTGCTAGGGTCAGAAGATTCCTGTCAGCTGGAAATAACAAGGAGCTGCTTTTAATTAGGGAAACTGCATGTAACACACTGATACTGTGTGAACTTACAAAGGCTGCTACAATGGAGCCACTATTACAAATCTACTATCAATGATTTTTTTTATAGTTGCTCCATTATAGGAAGCCACATGTGATCTGGTCCAGTGTGACTGCTTTGGAAAATCCAGTGCCACATGTTATAAATTAAAAGAAGATGAGATAAAAGTCGCTCTGGTTCACTTACATCTCTATAAATGATATAAAGATTGCTTAATTTCTGCAGCACCCTGCTATCCGCACAGCTTGGAGACCATCACACATCATTTTAATAGCTTACAAATGAAATATGACCTCAATATAGTTGTGGGTCAGTGCACTGGTGGTGCATTGTCATGAGTATATTGATAAATCCAAACATTCCTTCTACTCTGTAGCTTAATTTAGGGGAGAGTCAAAGCTGAGTCATCCATTTTCATATGGAAAAGACTTATATATAAGACACAAATATTTTCTAGCAAATAAAAATATACATATACAAATAAAAATGTGCAAATGTGCAGTTGTGTTCATTTTCCCTAAAATCAAGTTCAAGTTATTTAAACTCATTTAAAACTCATTAACCAATATTGGTTCTGCACTCACTGCTAATACTTTTTAGCTGATTGGCACTTCCTGTCATACTCCTTCCCAAGACTATTACTAACAACTAGCGACTGATCGTTAACTTTTAACCCTATCCACTCCAATTCCCTCATTAAGGGCTAGATTACGAGTGGAGTGTTATTTCACACACCTGCTAGCGTTTTAACTCCGCTAGAAGTAAGATTTTTTGTGTGAATCGGGTTGAATATGTATTACAAGTTGAAAGTAAAAAGTTTTCACACGAGCGCTAACCTGACGTGCGCAAAAAGCCAAACTTAGAATATTGCGACAACGTTAACGTATTCTCCCAAAGACTTCACTGGAGCAAGAAAAGTGGGAAAAAAATACCTGCACAAAATGTATATATAATGTTTTTTTTAGTAATATATATATATATATATGATTACAGTAAATACACAGTTAAAGACTTTATTAAATATTGTTATTATTATTATACTTTATTTGTGGAGTGCCAACATACTCCGAAGCGCTGTCCATGGCTACAATTAATTTAAACAAAACAATGATATATAACTTGTAAGAGACAGGACAAAGTTGTCAAACACATGCATGAGGAATTGAGGGCCCTATTCCTGTGGGAACTTACAATCTAGAAGGGTAGGAGGCAGGGGGTGAGGACTGCAAGAGTGAGAAATATGTTAATACAGAGTTAGATGAAATATTAGGTGAGTTGAATTAATTTATTACTGAGTTTGGTCGTTGGCTTCTCTGAACAAAAAAGTCTTCAGGGAGCATTTAAAAGAAGAAAGATTAGGGGAAAGCCTGACAGCACTTGGGAGAGTGTTCCTGAGGGTAGGTGCAGCATGACAGAAGTCCTGCAGTCTAGCATAGGAAGAGGTTATAGTCAAAGATGCAAGGAGCAGGTCATTGTTGGATCTTAGTGGGCGGGCTGGAATATACTTGTTGAATAGAGAGGATAGGTAGTGCGGAGCGGCGTTGGTGAGAGCTTTGTATGTAAGGGTGAGATGGGAAAGGTGGATTAGCCTTGCATTAAGGATGAATTGAAGGGGGGGAGGCGGGAAAGAGGAAGACCAGTAAGAAGGTTATTGCAGTAGTCAAGTCAGGAAATAACAAAGGAGTGGATTATTTGCTTTGTGGTGTTAGTGCTCAGAAAAGGGTGAATCTTGGAAATATTGCATAGGTGGTTGCGGCAGGATGAAGAAAGCAATTGGATGTGGGGGATGAAGGAAAGATTTGAGTCAAGTGTAACTCCGAGGCCGCAGACTTTGGGCGATGGAGAGATGGGGATGCCGTTGACAGGGATAGAGAAGTCAGAAGTCAGCGTAGAGCTAGAGGCGGGGGGGGGGGATTAGAAGGAGCTCAGTCTTAGACATGTTAATCTTTAGGTGGTGAGAGGCCATCTAGGAAGAAATGCCAGATAAGCAGTCGCTGACATGAGAAAGGATAGTGGGAGAAAGAGCAGTGGTGGACAGGTAGATCTGGGTGTCATCTGCATAGAGGTGATATTTGAAGCCATAACTGTTGATAAGTTTACCCAGTGAGGAAGTATAAATGGAGAAGAGCAGAGGACCCAGAACAGATCCTTGAGGAACTCCAACAGACAGAGCCATTGAAGAGGAGGAGTCACCAGCAAATGACACAGAAAAAGACCTGTGAGAAAGATAAGAGTGAATTCAAAAAAAGATCAGTGTCACAAAGGCCAAGAGAGCTAAGGGTCTGTAGGAGGAGGGGGCAGTTAACTGTTTCGAAGGCAGCTGAGTGGTCAAGTAAGATAAGTATAGAGTAGTGATCATTACTTTTAGCAGAAAGGAGATCATTAGTAACCTTGGTAAGGGCAGTCTTAGTTCAGTGTTTGGGGCTGAATTCAGATTGCAGGGGGTCAAGCAAGGATATTGCATAAATATGTTTTTACATTTTTTCAGCTACTTGACTGCAAAGGGCTCCAGTGCACTTTTATATATATATATATATATATATATATATATATGTATTTATGGCTATATATGTGTTAAAACATACATACACATACTGTATAAATACATATATGTACACACACACACACACACATATATATATATATATATATATATATATATATATATATACATACATATTTAGACATGTGTATGCATATGTTTCTATATTAAAGCCCTTTGCATGCCTTTTTTTCTAACACCTGGGACGTCATATCTTTGAGCATTTATAACTTTTTTTTTTATATATAAAAAAGGCACAACAGCAGCACTGTGTAACATTTTCAAATGGATTTTTATTCCAACATGAGGGATAAAAACACAGACCACATTTCGGGCCTTACGCTCTTAATCATGTCATACCTTTTTAATTCAATTTTATTTTAATATTTTTTATTAGATAGTGTTATATGAGTGTAAGTGTACTTTAAAATGTATTTTTGATGTGTTTTGTGTAACTTTTATGTTGAGCCTAACAGTTAACCAGAGATCTGAAGTCGCTATCCCGAGGCTCTTTAAAATATATTGCGCTCAAGCGAACGTATTTACTTTCAACCCATTTTCGCCCTCGCGCAAAAGTTAGCACACCACTCTTAATCTAGCCCTAAACAGGAAAAAACATAACTCTGCACAAGTTTTTTTTAATCTGGGTTATAAAAGATATAGAGCTTTCTAAAATTCCAGTTATTGATTAATACTTTTTTTTAACTACCCCAACAAAAACTTGGCAAATGAAACTAGTAATACAGCTAAGGGAGATAGATTTTTATATGTTCTCTGGGATAACTTCTTGTCACAATTAATAGAGGAGCCAACTAGGAATAAAGCTATATTGGATTTAATGCTATCAAATGATACAGATGTAATATCAAACAAAGAAGTCATTTGGGAAACAGTGATCATAACATGGTCACATTTGATATCGCTTTCCATAAGCTGTGTCTGAATGGTTCAACTAAGACTTTTAATTTTAAGAAAGTAAAATTCAATTACTTAAGGAAATTAAATCTAACAAAAATATAGAGGAAGAATGGATAACATTTAAAACTTTGTTAAACAAATATACAATACAACACATACCACATGGTTATAACAGTAATCAGTTGATGTGATATATGGATTTTGCAAAGGCATTTAATACAGTGTCACATGAGAGATTAAAGTACAAAATTAAGGGACTGGGAATAGCTGAAAATGTTAGCTCATGCATAAATAACAGGATAAAAGACAGGAAACAACGAGTAGTAGTAAACGGATCATACTCAGATTGGACAAAGGAAATCAGTGGAGTCCTCCAGGGATCAGTACAGGGCCCTGTTCTTTTTAATATTTTTATTAATGACTTGAAAGCCTATTTATTAATGTGCTGGTGCAATGCTGCCCCCTTCAGATTTGTGGCCAATCGGCCACTAGTAGGGGGTGTCAATCAACCCAATTGTATTCAGAGCCTGTTAATTCAACCCCTTGGAGCAAGGATTAAATAGCTACATCTCTATTTTGCAGATGATACAAAGTTGTGAATAGTGATGTCGCGAACTTAAAATTTTCCGTTCGCGAACGGCGGACTCGAACTTCCGCAACTGTTCGCGAACGGGCGAACTGGGCGAACCGCCATTGACTTCAATGGGCAGGCGAATTTTAAAACCCACAGGGACTCTTTCTGGCCACAATAGTGATGGAAAAGTTGTTTCAAGGGGACTAACACCTGGACTATGGGATGCCGGAGGGCGATCCATGGCAAAACTCCCACGGAAAATTACATAGTTGATGCAGAGTCTGGTTTTAATCCATAAAGGGCATAAATCACATAACATTCCTAAATTGTTTGGAACAACGTGCTTTAAAACATCAGGTATGATGTATCGATCAGGTAGTGTAAGGGTTACGCCCGCTTCACAGTGACAGACCAAACTTCCCATTTAACGCACCCCAAACAACCGCAAACAGTCCATTTGCACAACCACGAGATCGATAGATTTGATAGATAGATAGATACATAGATTACATAGATCAATAGATGCAATATACATTTGATAGATACCAATTACATAGATCAAAAGAATCAATATACATTTGATAGATACGAATTACATAGATCAAAAGATGCAATTTACATTTGATAGATATGAATTACATAGATCAAAAAATGCAATATACATTTTATATATACGAATTACATGGATCAAAAGATGCAATATACATTTGATAGATACGAATTACATCAATAGATGCAATATACATTTGATAGATACGAATTACATAGATCAAAAGATGCAATATACATTTGACAGATATGAATTACATAGATCAATAGATGCAATATACATTTGATAGATACGAATTCCATAGATCAATACATGCAATATACATTTGATAGATACGAATTGCATAGATCAATAGATGCAATATGCATTTGATAGATACGAATTCCATAGATCAATAGATGCAATATACATTTGATAGATACAAATTGCATAGATCAATAGATGCAATATACATTTGATAGATACCAATTACATAGATCAATAGATGCAATTTACATTTGATAGATACGAATTACATAGATCAATTGATGCAATATACATTTGATAGATACGAATTGCATAGATCAATAGATGCCATAAACATTTGATAGATACGATTGATAGTTAGATAGATTTGATAGATAAATAGCTAATTTGAAAGATATATAATTTCCCAGACAGAGAATTACAAAGACGTGCGTTCTGGCACCCATGGTAAGGTTACTTCCTTTTGCACAGTCGAGTATACCAGTTGCAGAGGTTCTGACCCTGCATTCTGGCTGCACCTCTCCCTGCAAGAGAGATCTGTTACAGAGTATGTGGGCCTGTATGCAAAGAGCTGGCCTGCCTGAAAGGAGCAGCAAGGCAGATCAAAAGATGCAATATACATTTGATAGGTACGAATAACATAGATCAAAAGATGCAATATACATTTGATCGATACGAATTACAGAGATCAATAGATGCAATGTATATTTAATTGAAACGATTGATAGTTATATAATTTCCCTGACAGAGTATAACAATAAAACATGCGGTCTGAGACCCATGGTAAGGTTACTTCCTTTTGCACAATCGAGTATACCAGTTGCAGAGGTTCTGACCCTGCATTCTGGCTGCACCTCTCCCGGCAAGAGAGATCTGTTACAGAGTCTGTGGGCCTCTATGCAAAAAGCTGGCCTGCCTGAAAGGAGCAGCAAGGCAGATCAAAAGATGCAATATACATTTGATAGGTACGAATAACATAGATCAAAAGATGCAATATACATTTGATCGATACGAATTACAGAGATCAATAGATGCAATATATATTTGATTGATACGATTGATAGTTATATAATTTCCCTGACAGAGTATAACAATAAAACATGCGGTCTGAGACCCATGGTAAGGTTACTTCCTTTTGCACAATCGAGTACAGGTTGGTCCGGGATTGCCTTTTTGTGCTGTCTGATTCTTTCAGGTATACCTGTTTTGAGGTTCTGACCCTGCATTCTGTTACAGAGTCTGTGGGCCTGTATGCAAAGAGCTGGCCTGCCTGAAAGGAGCAGCAAGGCAGACAGATCGATTCCTGCCTATAAGAAACCAGAGGACACGCTACCTGCTGGAAGTGTGCAGTGAGGCAGAGGGATCTATTCCTGCCTAGAAGCAGAGAGGCAGAGGGGACGCTACCTGCCTGGGAGCCCACTGAGACCAGCCCAGCTGGGGGAGATATAGCCGCTGGCTTGACCCTGGTCTTAGCCACGATAGCCCTGGTCCCACTATTTGGAGGCATAGGGAGCTATTCCTGCCAAGAAGCAGCCTGGCAGGGGGATTTATTCCTGCCTAGAAGCAGACAGGCAAGGGGACGATACCTGCCAATAAAGAGCTGCAGGGCAGAGAGGACGCTACCTGACTGGGAGTCCACTGAGACCAGCCCGCTGGCTTGACCCCGGTCTCAGCAACTATATCTCTGGTCCCACTATCCGGTGGCCACCCCTGGGTTTGGACAGAGGAAGGGAGACCCCCCTAGTGGAGTACCGCTACATCCGGGAGATGGAAAAAGATGTTTGGACACCCAGTACAGGTCGTTCTCCTTCAGCCTTTTTATACTTGGGTCCCCAACCCTCAACAGGCACAACAGCATGAAATACCACATATGCCATCCTTTTGCACAATAGAGTACAGGTATGGCATCGATTTTAGGAACCCGGAGATAATTTTTAGGAACTGGGAGAATGAAAAAGATGCTTGGACATCCAGTACAGGTCGTTCTCCTTCAACCTTTTTATACTTGGGTCCCCGACCCTCAACAGAAACAACAGCATGAAACACCACATATGCCATCCTTTTGCACAATCGAGTACAGGTATGGCATCGATTTTAGGAACCCGGAGATAATTTTTAGGAACCGGGAGACGGAAAAAGATGCTTGGACACCCAGTACAGGTCATTCTCCTTCAGCCTTTTTATATGAGGGTCCCCGACCCTCAACAGAAACAACAGCATGAAACATCACATATGCCATCCTTTTGCACAATCCAGTACAGGTATGGCATTGATTTTAGGAACCCGGAGATAATTTTTAGGAACCGGGAGATGGAAAAAGATGCTTGGACACCCAGTACTGGTCGTTTTTCTTCAGCCTTTTTATACGGGTGTCCCCGACCCTCAACAGAAACAACAGCATGAAACACTATATATGCCATCCTTTTGCACAATAGAGTACAGGTATGGCATCGATTTTAGGAACACGGAGATAATTTTTAAGAACCGGGAAATTGAACAAAAAACATGCTTGGACACCCAGTACAGGTCGTTCTCCTTCAGCCTTTTTATACGATGGTCCATGACCCTCAACAGGCACAACAGCATGAAACACCACATATACCATCCTTTTGCTTAATAGAGTACAGGTATGGCATCGATTTTAGGAACCCGGAGACAATTTTTAGGAACCGGGAAATTGAACAAAAAACATGCTTGGACACCCAGTACAGGTCGTTCTCCTTCAGCCTTTTTATACGATGGTCCACGACCCTCAACAGGCACAACAGCATGAAATACCACATATGCCATCCTTTTGCACAATCGAGTACAGGTATGGCATTGATTTTAGGAACCCGGAGACAATTTTTAGGAAGGAACCGGGAGATGGAAAAAGATGCTTTGACACCCAGTACAGGTCGTTCTCCTTCAGCCTTTTTATACGATGGTCCACGACCCTCAACAGGCACAAAAGCATGAAATACCACATATGCCATCCTTTTGCACAATAGAGTACAGATATGGCATCGATTTTAGGAACCCGGAGACAATTTTTAGGAAGGAACCGGGAGATGGAAAAAGATGCTTTGACACCCAGTACAGGTGGTTCTCCTTCAGCCTTTTTATATGATGGTCCACGACCCTCAACAGGCACAACAGCATGAAATACCACATATGCCATCCTTTTGCACAATAGAGTACAGGTATGGCATCGATTTTAGGAACCCAGAGACAATTTTTAGGAACCAGGAAATTGAACAAAAAGCATGCTTGGACACCCAGTACAGGTCGTTCTCCTTCAGCCTTTTTATACGATGGTCCACAACCGTCAACAGGCACAGCAGCATGAAATACCATAGATGCCATCCTTTTGCACAATAGAGTACAGGTATGGCATCGATTTTAGGAACCCGGAGACAATTTTTAGGAACCGGGAAATTGAACAAAAAACATTCTTGGACACCCAGTACAGGTCGTTCTCCTTCAGCCTTTTTATACGATGGTCCATGACCCTCAACAGGCACAACAGCATGAAACACCACATATGCCATCCTTTTGCACAATAGAGTACAGGTATGGCATCGACTTTAGGAACTCGGAGACAATTTTTAGGAACTGGGAAATTGAACAAAAAACATGCTTGGACACCAAGTACAGGTCGTTCTCCTTCAGCCTTGTTATACGAGGGTCCCCGACCCTCAACAGGCACAACAGCATGAAATACCACCACATATGCCATCCTTTTGCACAATCGAGTACAGGTATGGCATCGATTTTAGGAACACGGAGATAATTTTTAGGAAACGGGAGATGGAAAAAGATGCTTGGTCGGTCCTCCTACTTCAAATTTGGGGTACTGCTCGTGCAATCTACTGTGCCACCAGATATGAGTGGTGTGTTAAGTAGTACTATTCTTAACAGTTTAATCACTGTTATGTGCCTTTTTTTTTGGTTTGGGTTTTGTAGCCACAGTGCAGCACCAGAGGCCAGAAAAATTAGGCATGTACAAATGACTGAAAAATTAGGTATTGTTGCAGCCGCTGCTGTAGCAGCGGCCAGAAAAATTGATGTTTGTTTGACAGTTAGAAAGTGCCCTAAAACATTGCGGCTTGAACCCTAGTTGTTGGCGGATAAGTCAAGCAAGTCATCTGGCATTCGAAGATAAAGTACAGCAGTGTGTGTACCATTTGTAGCCCAAGGTAGCTCGTCATCTCATCATGCCTTTTTTACTCTAATGTATCGCACAATGTCAGTCCCTTCGGGATCCATCCCTCATTCATTTTAATAAAGGTGAGATAATCAAGACTTTTTTTACCTAGGCGACTTCTCTTCTCAGTGACAATACCTCCTGCTGCACTGAAGGTCCTTTCTGACAGGACACTTGAAGCGGGGCAGGCCAGAAGTTCGATTGCAAATTGGGATAGCTCAGGCCACAGGTCAAGCCTGCACACCCAGTAGTCAAGGGGTCCATCGCTCCTCAGAGTGTCGAGATCCGCAGTTAATGCGAGGTAGTCTGCTACCTGTCAGTTGAGTCTTTCTCTGAGGCTGGATCTCGAAGGGCTGTGGCTTTGCATAGGAGTTAAAAAGGTCCGCATGTCCTCCATCAACAACACGTCTGGAAAGCATCCTGTCCTTGCCGGCATGGTCATGGGAGGAGGATTACTTTCATCTCTTCCCCTGTTAGATTCCTGTTGTGCTGTAACATAACCCTTATACGCTGTGTAAAGCATACTTTTTAATTTATTTTTTAACTGCTCCATCCTTTCCGACTTGCGGGAATTCGGTATCATATCAGTCACTTTATGCTAATACCGGGGATCTAGTAGCGTGGACACCCAGTACAGGTCGTTCTCCTTCAGCTTTTTTAAACGAGGGTCCCTCAACAGGCACGACAGCATGAAAGACCTCATTTGCACAAGGTTGGATGCCGAGCTAATCATGTCCCATTCCTCGTCCTCACTGATCTCACTGAAGTTATCTTCTTCCCCCCAGCCACGTACAACACCACAGGAACCAGATAGGTGACAACAACGAGCACCCTGGGAACCTGTTGTGCTTGGTCTTCCTCCTCCTCCTCCTCAAAGCCACATTCCTCCTCTGACTCCTCTTCCTCACAATCCTCTTCCTGCATTGCCGCTGGTCCAGCAAGCGATGCTGATAAGGCTGTTTCTGGTGGTGATGTACACCACAACTCTTCCTCTTCCTCTTCCTCTTCACGCTCATCTATTGCCTGATCCAGCACTCTTCGCAGGGCACGCTCCAGGAAGAAAACAAATGGTATAATGTCGCTGATGGTGCCTTCGGTGCGACTGACTAGGTTTGTCACCTCCTCAAAAGGATGCATGAGCCTACAGGCATTGAGCATGAGCATCCAGTAATGTGGCAAAAAAATCCCCAGCTCCCCAGAGGCTGTCCTAGCACCCTGGTCATACAAATACTCGTTAACAGCTTTTTCTTGTTGGAGCAGATGGTCGAACATTAGGAGTGTTGAATTCCACCGTGTCGGGCTGTCGCAAATCAAGCGCCTCACTGGCAGGTTGTTTCACAGCTGGATATCTGACAAGTGCGCCATGGCCGTGTAGGAACGCCTGAAATGGCCACACACCTTCCTGGCCTGCTTCAGGATGTCCTGTAAGCCTGGGTACTTATGCACAAATCGTTGTACAATCAAATTACACACATGTGCCATGCACGGCACATGTGTCAACTTGCCCAATTTCAATGCCGCCACCAAATTACTTCCATTGTCAGAAACAACCTTGCCAATTTCCAGTTGGTGGGGAGTCAGCCACTGATCCACCTGTGCGTTCAGGGCGGACAGGAGTGCTGGTGCGGTGTGACTCTCGGCTTTCAGGCAAGTCAACCCCAAGACGGCGTGACACTGCCGTATCCGGGATGTTGAATAGTACCTGGGGAGCTGGGGGGGGGGTGCCGTTGATGTGGAGCAAGACGCAGCAGCAGAAGAGGACTCAGCCGAGGAAGAGGTTATGGAAGAGGATGGAGTAGGAGGAGTAGAGGAGGTAGCAGCAGGCCTGCCTGCAAGTCGTGGCGGTGTCACAAACTCCTCTGCAGAGCCACGCATTCCATGCTTGTCAGCCATCAGCAGGTTTACCCAATGCGCAGTGTAGGTGTACCTGCCCTGACCATGCTTTGCAGACCAGCTATCAGTGGTCAGATGGACCCTTACCCCAACGCTGTGTGCCAGACATGCCATTACTTCCTTTCGCACAATCGAGTACAGGTTGGGGATTGCCTTTTGTGAAAAGAAATTTCGGCCGGGTACCTTCCACTGCGGTGTCCCAATAGCAACACATTTTTTGAACGCCTCAGACTCCACCAGCTTGTATGGTAAAAGCTGGCTGGCTACGAGTTCAGACAAGCCAGCTGTCAGACGCCGGGCAAGGGGGTGACTTTGGGAAATTGGCTTCTTACACTCAAACATGTCCTTGACAGACACCTGACTGTGGGCAGATGACCAGGAACTGCAACGTAAGAGAGACTGAGTGGAGGATGGTTGAGAGGGGGCAAGGAGGACAGCAGTGGTTGACGTGGCTGAAGAAGCTGGACCAGGAGGAGGATGGCGGCTTTGAGTTTGTGTGCTGCTTCTACTCATGTGTTCTTCCCATCGGCATTTGTGATGTGAGACCATGTGCCTTCGCAAAGCAGTTGTACCTAGGTGGGTGTTGGACTTCCCACGACTCAGTTTCTTTTGGCACAGGTTGCAAATGGCATTGCTGTTGTCAGAGGCAGACACACACAAAAAAATGCCACACTGCTGAGCTCTGCGATGACGGCATTCTGGTGGTGGCAACAGCATGCATTGATTGGCGTGCTGTCTGGCTGACCCTGGGTGCCAATGCATGCTGTCTGACTGTGCCACTAGCTCCTTGCGACGACCTCCCCCTGCTTCCAACTCGTCTCCTCCTCCTCCTCTCTGTCTCCCCATCTGAACTTTCCCCCTCTTCTTCTTCTCTTCTAGCGGGCACCCACGTGACATCCACGGACACATCATCATCAACCGCTTCACTTGTATCTGACAAATCAACAAAGGAAGCAGCAGCGGGTACAACATCATCATCATCATCACACCGTATGTCCATGTCTATAATGGTGCCTGACTGAGACATATCACTGTTATCTACATCCTCTGTCAATGATGGTTGCGCATCACTCATTTCTTCCAACTGATGTGTCAATAACTCCTCTAACAGATCAAGTGAAGCGGCTGTGGTGCTAGTGTTGGTGGTGGCGGCAGGTGGGTGAGTGGCATTGGTCACTTGAGAGGTGCCCGAAGCTAAGCTGGAGGTGGATGGTGCGTCAAGGTTAGGAGCTGAAGCTGTAGAAGATTGGGTGTCCTGTGTTAGCCATTCAACTAGGTCCTCCTCAGAACTTTTCATGTCCATGGCACGTGGCCTCTGAACACTGTGCATAGTTGTAGGGTCTAAGGGAATCACAGCACCAAGACCACGACGGCACCTGTGGGGTGGCCTGCCTCTGCCTGTCATTTTTTTTTAAATGTACACTTACACTACTATTAAACAAATTATGAGTGGTGGCACTGGGCAAGTGGGCACAGTATACGCTGCGAGCCTGACACAAAAAAGCAGACTGATGTTTCACAATCCAAAAAGTTTTTATTTTTAATGTACACTTACACTAATATTAAACAATATATAAGTGGTGGCACTGGGCAAGTGGGCACAGTATCCGCTGTGAGCCTGACACAAAAAAGCAGACTGATTTTCAAAGTCAAAATTTTTTATTTTTTAAATATTAAAAGTACTGTTACAACAAATATGAGTGATGCCACTAACTTGGCAAGTGGGCCTGGCACAGACGCTGGCAGACAGGCAACTTCAATTAGATTACACTAGCAGACTGATGTTTCACAGTCAAAAAAGTTTTTTTTTTTAAATATTTACACTACTGTTATAACAAATATGATTGGTGGCACTAGTTGGCAAGTGGGCCTGGCACACACGCTGGCAGGCAGGCAACTGCAATTCAATTGCACTAGCAGACTGATGATTCACAGTCAAAAAAGTTTTTATTTTAAATATTTACAATACCGTTATAACAAATATGATTGGTGGCACTAGTTGGCAAGTGGGCCTGGCACACATGCTGGCAGGCAGGCAACTTCAATTAGATTACACTAGCAGACTGATGTTTCACAGTCAAAAAAGGTTTTTTTAAAAATATTTACACTACTGTTATAACAAATATGATTGGTGGCACTAGTTGGCAAGTGGGCCTGGCACACACGCTGGGAGGCAGGCAACTGCAATTAGATTACACTAGCTGACTGATGTTTCACAGTCAAAAAAAATTTTTTACAAATATTTACAATACTGTTATAACAAATATGATTGGTGGCACTAGTTGGCAAGTGGGCCTGGCACACACGCTGGCAGGCAGGCAACTGCAATTCAATTGCACTAGCAGACTGATGATTCACAGTCAAAAAAGTTTTTATTTTAAATATTTACAATACTGTTATAACAAATATGATTGGTGGCACTAGTTGGCAAGTGGGCCTGGCACACACGCTGGCAGGCAGGCAACTGCAATTCAATTGCACTAGCAGACTGATGATTCACAGTCAAAAACGTTTTTATTTTAAATATTTACACTACAGTTATAACAAATATGATTAGTGGCACTAGTTGGAAAGTGGGCCTGGCACACACGCTGGCAGACAGGCAACTGCAATTAAATAACAATAGCAGACTGATGTAAAAGTTTTTTTTTTAAAAAGTTACACTAATGTTACAACAGATAGGAATGGTGGCACTGAGGATGGAAGTAGGCACAGTATATGCTGGCAGCCTGACACGCAGGCTAGGACTAGTGGCAGGCTGGCCTGGCAACTAAAATTAAATAACACTAGAAGACTGATGTAAAAGTTTTTTTTTTTTAAAATATACACTAATGTTACACCAGATATAAGTGGTGGAAAACAGAGCTATTAATCACAGTATATGATGTGGGCTTGACACACAGGCCTGATGGAAAATGAAATTAGATTACACTAGCAAAATGATGTAAAAGTTTTTTTTTTTTTAAATTTACACTAATATTAACTAGATATCAGTGGTGGCACAGAAGAATTAATCACAGTATATGATGTGGGCCTGACACACAGGCCTGATAGAAAATGAAATTAGATTACACTAGCAAAATGATGTAAAAGGTTTTTTTTTTTTAAGTTTACACTAATGTTAAGCAGATATCAGTGGTAGCACTAATCACAGTATATGCTGTGAGCCTCACACACAGGCTGACAGGCAGGCAAATGCAAATAATATTACAAAAAAAAAAAAAAAAAAACGACTGAAGTTCTAGCCCTAAAAAGGGCTTTTTGGGCTGAAGTTCTAGCCCTAAAAAGGGCTTTTTGGGGTGCTCTCCTTACAGCAGAGATTAGATGAGTCCTTCAGGACTGTAGTGGACACTAAATACACTAGCCTAGCTATCTATATCCCTATAAAATCAGCAGCAGCAGCACTAAACCTCCTCTCACTAAGAATGCAGGATCGTAATAAATCTAAAATGGCTGCTGCCCAGGAGCTGGGAGGGTCTGTGAGGGAGTGTCTGCTGCTGATTGGCTGAAATGTGTCTGCAGACTGTGAGATACAGGGTCAAAGTTTCCTCAATGATGATGAATAGGGGGCAGATCGAACATCGCATATGTTCGCCCGCCGCAGCGAACGCGAACAAGCTAAGATCGCCGGGAACTGTTCTCCGGCAAACAGTTCGCGACATCACTAGTTGTGAATAGTCATAAGGTCAGGGCAGGATGAACTTGCTTTACAAGGGGATCTACAAAATTTAGAAGAATGGGCAGGTAAATAGAAAATGAGATTTAATACTGGAAAATGCAAGGTTGGAGGTAAAAATAAGTAGGTAATCTTTTATTTAAATGGCACTAGATTTAGTTAAACAGAGGAAGAAAGGGATTTGGGAATAGTAATAGATAAAAAAATAAAGATGGGTGCACAATGCAGGGCAGTGGCTTCTAAGGCTAATAAGATGCTAGCATTTATTAAAAGAGGCATTGATGCAAGGGAGGAAAGCATTATTCTGTCTCTATATAAATCCCTGGTAAGACCTCACCTTTAATATGGAGTGCAGTTCTGGGTTACCAATCTCAAAAAAGACATTGCAGAAGTTCAGTGAAGGGCCACAAAGCTGATAAGGGGAATGGAGAATTTAAGATATGAGGAAAGGTTAGCCAAACTGGGACTGTTTATTCTAGAAAAAAAGCACTTGAGTAGTGATGTCGCGAATTGTTCACCGGCGAATACTTCCCGGCAAACATAGCTTGTTTGCGTTCGCCGCGCCCCCTATTCGTCATCATTGAGTAAACTTTGACCCTGTATCTCACAGTCTTCAGATACATTTCAGCCAATCAGCAGCAGACACTCCCTCCCAGACCCTCCCAGCTCCTGGACAGCAGCCATTTTAGATTCATTCTGATCCTGCATTCTTAGTGAGAGGAGGGATAGTGTAGCTGCTGCTGATTTTATAGGGAAATTGATAGCTAGGCTAGTGTATTCAGTGTCCACTACAGTCCTGAAGGACTCTGTGATGATCTGCTGTAGCAGATATTGTTGCAGTGAAAATATTAAGTTTGTTTCTCTTTTCCTGAATATAGTCAAGCAATATGGTCTTAATAACCTGACTAGTCAGTAGTGAGAATTACTGTTATAGATTTAAGCGCAGAGTCTAAATCTGAATTGTCTTTCCAGATTAGATAGTATAAGTACATCAACAATACAAGTAATGATAAAGAACAGATCAGAATGAGATATGATCACACAGGTGATTAATGAGTTAACTTCAGACGGGATATAACGTCTATTAATTATGAATCCTCTTCACGCACTCACACATACAACCATAAAATATATACAAGTCCATTCACATATGCTTTCGTCAAGTATAGGCAAACTTTGAGATGATGATTTTAGATTCCTGAGGTAAGTAACATGGAATTAGGATACTTTTATATGCAGTGTTTTTGAGCGGAGAGAACTTGTACCTGACGACCGGTCCAGTCGGCGTCTTCAGTGTGAGTGCGGCTTCCGGATTGCGGTAAGTAGTTCCGGCGGCTTCGTGATCCAAAAAGCAAGTTAAGTTCGTAAGAACAGACAGGTTGTAAGATGAAAAGTTTGTTACAACAAATGATAAGAGATAATGAATACCAGGGAGAAAGTAACAGTCCAATAATGAGAATATATTACGAGAGAAAAGTCAAGTAGCAAAATTAACTAGAGAAAAACAAAATCACTCTAGTAACAGCAATTTCCAGACAAGGAATGCCTGACCCAAATGTGCTATAAATAGGGAGTAACCTGTTAAAGGCGGGATATACCTTAAAGGTATATCACACACTCCCCCCTTCAAGGTCTCCCCACATCAGCAATGGTCGGTTTCAAAGGGTATCGTTTGTGAAAAGACTGTATCAAACGTGGTGCATGGATCTCAGATTGTCTTTGCCATGAATTATCCTCAGGTCCAAAACCTCTCCACTTCAGAAGGTATTCCAGATGACGACCACAAATTCTTGAATCCAAAATCCTCTCAATTTCATATTCCTCCTGATCATCTATTTGAATAGCAGGGGGTTTAAGGTTTTCATCCTTATTTGTTGCTTGCTTTGTATGGTTTTATTAATGATACATGAAATGTGGGATGTATCTTATAGGAAGGTGGTAATACCAATCTGACAGTAGAAGGATTTACAATTTTGTCTATCACAAAAGGGCCAATAAATTGATTTGCTAATTTCTTTGAAGGTACATGCACCTTTAGGTTTTTAATCGATAATAAAACTTTGTCACCAATTTTATATAGAGGACTAGGTCTATGATGCATGTCATAATACCGTTTCTGATAATTCTTGGCTTCCATGAGGTGAGTTTTAACCTTACTTGAGTAGTCTTTGGCAACTGTTGAATTCACCTCAGTATTGGTAATCAATATGTTAGTTGGATGATATCCATAAGTTACATAGAAAGGAGTCATTTTTGTTGATGTTGAAATTGAGTTGTTATATGAAAACTCGGCCATAGGTAAATAATTAATCCAATCATCTTGAAGATGGGATACGTAACACCTTAGATATTGCTCTAACGTTTGGTTTAATTTTTCTGTCATTCCATTGGTTTGTGGGTGAAATGCTGTTGAATACCTGGAGTTTATTTTCAACAACTTACATAAGGATCTCCAGAATGCTGAAGTAAATTGTGTACCCCTGTCTGTGATAATAGTTGTTGGAAGCCCATGTAACTTTACAATATGGTTTAGAAAAACATTGGCAGTGATGTAAGCGTTAGGTAAGCTTTTCAATGGTATAAAATGTCCCATTTTTGTTAAGTGATCTATCACTACTAATATTGTATTATATCGGTGTGATAAAGGTAAGTCTACAATGAAATCCATTGAAATTGTGGACCAAGGCCTATCAGGAACTGGCAGTGGGTTTAACAATCCAATTGGTCCCCTGTGATCAATTTTATTTCTAGCGCAAGTATCGCATGAAGTAACATATTGTTGGATGTCTTGATCCATTTGTGGCCACCAGAAACTTCTTCTTGTTTTTTCTATTGTTTTTTGTATGCCTGTATGTCCAGATAAGGGTTCGTTGTGAGTGTTTTTTAATACATGGGTTCTCATTACTTCCGGAACATATAACTTGTCTTTGTGATAATAAAGACCTGTTTCTGGGTTTTTAATACAATTCTTAGGATAATCATCCTCTTTCTGTATTACCTTTATTATTTCCTTCTCCAGAGGAGTTAGTACTCCAATGAATCTTTCAGCTGGTATAATTGGAACTATTGCATCATGATGTGATTCTTCTTGTATTCTAGATAGAGCGTCTGCCTTTACGTTCAAGTGTCCAGGTTTGTAAGTAATTATAAAATTGAATCTGTCCAAAAATAAAGACCATCTTACTTGTCGAGCAGACAAGGTTTTGCTTTTCTTTAAGTATTCTAAATTCTTGTGATCTGTGAACACTTTGAATGGTTTCTCAGTTCCTTCTAATAAATGCCTCCATTGTTCAAGAGAAGTTTTTATGGCTAATAACTCCTTATCTCCTATGCTATAGTTAATTTCGGCAGGAGAAAATCTTCTGGAGTAGTAACCAACTGGGTTCATCTCTGTCTGTTCCTTATTGTATTGTGAAAGGATGGCTCCAATTCCAGAACTGGAAGCGTCTACTTCAAGTACATATTGAAGATTGTTATCTGGTATGTGGAGCAGTGGAGCTTTAGAAAATTTTTCTTTTAAGGAATCAAAAGCTATCTGTGCCTGTTCTGTCCATTTATACCTTTGTTTCTTACTGGTTAGTTCAGTCAAAGGTTTAACGATGTTAGAAAAATTATCAATACATTTTCTATAGTAATTCGCGAATCCGATAAATCTTTGCAGAGCTCGTATTGATTTTGGTATAGGCCATTGCAATATAGCGGATACTTTTCCGGGGTCCATTTGAATCCTGTTGGGTGTTATGATATAACCTAGGAATTTTATCTTCTTCACATGAAAAAGACATTTTTCTTGCTTTGCGTATAATTTATGCTCTTTTAATCTTGTTAAAACCCATCGAACATGTTTTTCATGTTCTTGTGGATTCTTTGAGTAAATAAGTATATCATCTAGGTATACAATGACACAAACATCCAGTAAATCATAGAATATTTCATTAATGAAATGCTGAAAGGTCGCTGGGGCGTTGGTTAACCCAAATGGCATAACATTGTATTGATATAAACCGTATCTGGTCCTAAATGCAGTCTTCCACTCATCCCCTTTTTTGATCCTAATAAGGTTATACGCACCTTTCAGATCTAGCTTAGTGTAAATGTTTGCTCCTTTCAATCGCTCTATGAGCTCTGGAATCAATGGTAAAGGATATCTGTTTTTTATTGTAATGGCATTAAGAGCCCTGTAGTCAATTATAGGTCTTAACGATTTATCTTTATTTTTAACTAGAAACATGCCTGCTGCTGCTGGGGAAGTTGAATGAGAAATTAATCCTTTTCTTAAATTATCATCCAAATATGTCCTCAGGAATTTTAGTTCTTCTTGTGATAGTGGATAAATTTTCCCATGTGGTATCTGTGACCCTGGAACAAGGTCTATAGGACAATCAAAACTCCTATGTGGGGGCAAATTTTCTGCTTCCTTTAGATTGAAAACCTCTGCCAAATCCTGATACATACCTGGTATTCCTTCTTCAAGTGAAGCTATAACAGTATGAGGGTAACAAGTTTTATTGCAATAGGAAGAGGTTAGTGTAAGTTCTGAGTGTTTCCAGTTTATTACCGGATTATGTAGTTGTAACCATGTATACCCTAAGATTAAGTTATGTAATGCAATAGGTATTACATCAAATTTTATGTATTCTGTGTGACCTGTATTAGATTTAACTAGTAAAGGTACAGTATGATGTGTAATAGGACCTTTTTTAATCAAAGTTCCATCAATAGACTTAACATACACAGGTGTTTGCTTGCACACTAAGGGTATTTTATTTTTTTCAACAAACATAGAATCAATATAACTTCCTAATGCCCCGGAATCAATCAACGCCCTGGTTAGGATATTTTCCTGATCCCACTGTAAAGAGAGAGTTAATGTCAATTGTTTATCATCCGAGATATGACAAATGTGATTTGGGTCTTTATGCTTACCCTTCTTTTGTTTCTGAAGTATTGGACACTCAGATACAGAGTGCTCTTTGTTTGCACAGTATAAACACAATTTTTCTATCCTCCTCCTTATCTTTTCTTCATGAGTGAGAGGTCCTTTAATCGCTCCAATTTCCATAGGTGTTGAATATAATTGTGGTTTTTCTGAAGTTAAATTATAAGTGATGGTTCGCCTTGTTGATGAGTCATATGAGGCCCTTTCAGCACGCCTTTCTCTAAGCCTTCTATCAATAGATGTACTTAATTTTATTAGAGCTGGTAAAGTATCTGGCAACTCCTGACGTGAAAGCTCATCTTTTAATGTTTCAGAAAGACCGAGCCTATACTGATTTTTAAGGCTAACCTGGTTCCATTGAGAATCTACTGCCCACATTTGGAAGTCAGTAGTATATTCCTCCACTGTACGCTTCCCTTGTTTAAGTGAGCGTAACTTGGATTCAGCTATTATCTGTGTGTCAGTATCTACATATAAGTTAGACATGGCTTGGAAAAATTCTTGTAATGAATCCAGTATGGGATCATTGTTCTCATAATATCTGTTTGCCCACGTTCTAGGTTCACCTTGTAAAAAAGAAATAGTGGTGCAAACTTTGATGCGGTCAGTATGGTAGGTACGTGGTCTTAATGAGAATAGAAGATGGCAAGCATTTTTAAAATCTCTGAATTCATGTCTCTTGCCTGTAAAAGTTTGAGGATATTGTATGTGGGGTTCTGGTATGTCAGGTCTAGCAGTTACATAGTCTTTGACTATAGTTTTTAGTGCTGCATTTTCTGCTTGAACCTCAGTTAACCCTCTTGCAAGATAATCTAATTTTTGTTGGATATTAGTAAACTGATTTTTTATTTCAGTTGGATCCATTGTATGAAAATCTATAACAGTATACAACTTAATTCACTGTGGTCTGGAAATTATGTGATGATCTGCTGTAGCAGATATTGTTGCAGTGAAAATATTAAGTTTGTTTCTCTTTTCCTGAATATAGTCAAGCAATATGGTCTTAATAACCTGACTAGTCAGTAGTGAGAATTACTGTTATAGATTTAAGCGCAGAGTCTAAATCTGAATTGTCTTTCCAGATTAGATAGTATAAGTACATCAACAATACAAGTAATGATAAAGAACAGATCAGAATGAGATATGATCACACAGGTGATTAATGAGTTAACTTCAGACGGGATATAACGTCTATTAATTATGAATCCTCTTCACGCACTCACACATACAACCATAAAATATATACAAGTCCATTCACATATGCTTTCGTCAAGTATAGGCAAACTTTGAGATGATGATTTTAGATTCCTGAGGTAAGTAACATGGAATTAGGATACTTTTATATGCAGTGTTTTTGAGCGGAGAGAACTTGTACCTGACGACCGGTCCGGTCGGCGTCTTCAGTGTGAGTGCGGCTTCCGGATTGCGGTAAGTAGTTCCAGCGGCTTTGTGATCCAAAAAGCAAGTTAAGTTCGTAAGAACAGACAGGTTGTAAGATGAAAAGTTTGTTACAACAAATGATAAGAGATAATGAATACCAGGGAGAAAGTAACAGTCCAATAATGAGAATATATTACGAGAGAAAAGTCAAGTAGCAAAATTAACTAGAGAAAAACAAAATCACTCTAGTAACAGCAATTTCCAGACAAGGAATGCCTGACCCAAATGTGCTATAAATAGGGAGTAACCTGTTAAAGGCGGGATATACCTTAAAGGTATATCACAGACTCATCTGATCCCTGCTGTAAGGACAGCACCTCAAAAAGCCCTTTTTAGGGCTAGAACATCAGTCTTTTTTTTTTTTTTTGCCTGTGTAATTTTGACTGTGAAACATCAGTCTGCTAGGGTAATCTAATTGCAGTTGCCTGCCTGCAGTGCCACCACTCATATCTGTTGTAACAGTAGTGTTAATTTAAAAAAAAAAAAAAAACTTTTTTGACTGTGAAACATCAGTCTGCTAGTGTAATCTAATAGCAGTTGCCTGCCTGCCTGCCAGCGTGTGTGCCAGGCCCACTTGCCAACTAGTGCCACCACTCATATCTGTTGTAACAGTAGTCTAAATTTAAAAAAAAAAAAACTTTTTTGACTGTGAAACATCAGTCTGCTAGTGTAATCTAATTGCAGTTGCCTGCCTGCCAGTGTGTGTGCCAGGCCCACTTGCCAACTAGTGCCACCACTCATATCTGTTGTAACAGTAGTGTAAATTTTAAAAAAAAAGCTTTTTTGACTGTGAAACATCAGTCTGATAGTGTAATCTAATTGTAGTTGCCTGCCTGCCAGCGTGTGTGCCAGGCCCACTTGCCAACTAGTGCCACCACTCATATCTGTTGTAAAAGTAGTGTAAATTTAAAAAAAAAAAAACTTTTTTGACTGTGAAACATCAGTCTGCTAGTGTAATCTAATTGCAGTTGCCTGCCTGCCAGGGTGTGTGCCAGGCCCACTTGCCAACTAGTGCCACCACTCATATCTGTTGTAACAGTAGTGTAATTTTTAAAAAAAAAAACTTTTTTGACTGTGAAACATCAGTCTGCTAGTGTAATCTAATAGCAGTTGCCTGCCTGCCAGTATGTGTGCCAGGCCCACTTGCCAACTAGTGCCACCACTCATACCTGGTGCCACAGTAGATTGCACGCCCAGTGCCCCAAATTTGAAGTAGGAGGACCGACCAAGCATCTTTTTCCATCTCCCGGTTCCTAAAATCCATGCCATATACACTTCCCCTGGCGCTGCAACTGCCTCTGGGAGCCTTACCATGGGTCTCAGACCGCACGTCTTGTAATTCTCCGTCTGGTAAATTATATATCTATCAAATCTATCTATTTATCTATCAAATCTATCTATCTATCAAATATATATTGCATCTATTGATCTATCTATCTAATCTATGTATCTATCAAATCTATCTATCTCGTGGTTGTGCAAATGGACTGTTTGCGGTTGTTTGCGGTGCGTTAAACGGGGAGTTTGGTCTGTCACTGTGAAGCAGGCGTAACCCTTACACTACCTGATCGATACAACATCATACCTGATGTTTTAAAGCATGTTATTCCCAACAATTTAGGAATTTTAGGGGATTTATGCCCTTTATGGATTAAAACCAGACTATCAACTATGTAATTTTCCGTGGGAGTTTTGCCATGGATCCCCCTCCGGCATGCCACAGTCCAGGTGTTAGTCCCCTTGAAACAACTTTTCCATCACTATTGTGGCCAGAAAGAGTCCCTGTGGGTTTTAAAATTCGCCTGCCTATTGAAGTCAATGGCGGTTCGCCTGGTTTGCCCGTTCGCGAACAGTTGCGGAAGTTCGAGCCTGCCGTTCGCGAACGGAAAATTTTAAGTTCGCAACATCATTACACTTGAGAGGTGACATGATTACTTTATAAAAACATATTCAGGGCCAATATATAGAGATGGCAGAAGCTTATTTTATTCCAAGAAAATTGTTTGTGACAAGAGGTCACAATTTAAGGCTGAAGGAAAGGAAATTGAATCTCCTGTAATGTAAATGTTTTATCACTGTAAGAGCAATCAACTTGTGATTGCTTGTGTTAAATGGGTCACCTTTTTTTAATGGGATTAATTTAAGCTCAACTGGAGTTTTTTTATAAGTATATTAAGATTTGTATAGGTTGAACCTAATTAACTTCTGTCTTTTTTCAACCTCATCTACTATGTCAGTGATTTTTAACCTTTTTTTTTGCCGTGGCACACTTTTTTACATTAAAAAATCCTGTGGCACACCACCATCCCAAAATCACACATTGTAGACTAATACAGCATATTTATATACACATACACACAAACACACACATACTGTATGTATTGTGCTGTTATGCCATGCCTCCTACAAACTACCCCTGCACTGGGAGTAAAAATTTAAAAAATATGTTACACGGTTGTCAGTCTGCCGTGGCACACCTGAGGATCTCTCATGGCACACTAGTGTGCCACGGCACACTGGTTGAAAAACACTGTACTATGTTACTATATTAATATGTATTGATTATTAATGCAACAAGTAGAAATATTTAATTATGATATTCATAGAATGTGAAGGGTATTTAATAATAATTCTTAGTCATAGTTTGATAACTTTTATAGAGATGCTCTTCTGACTAAATAGTCAGCTTGCAAAGTTTTATTCTCTAGTATTCTTATTCTTATAGAATTACAATCTGTAAGCATGGGTGCTAAAATGGGGTGTATTGTGCAAATTGTTAAATTTTTTGCAAACACTTGGGGCATGATCCGATATACGGCGCAGGTTTTGGCGCAAGCGTGGAAACCTGCGCCGCCCGTAGTTTGACCTCGCACATCGATTGGCTGATTTGAATTTGAAGGCTCAATCCGATTGGCTGATTTGAATTTGAAGGCTCAAATCAGTCAATAGGAATTAAAGGGACGCCATTTTTAATCAAGTACCTTGAATTCCTATTCAGTGTACGGCGGAGATCGTATGAAGAGGATCCTCCACGCTCCATGGCTCTGGTCTTCAGTTCCAATGTCGCCGATCTTCAGTTCCAGCATTGCCGGTTTTAAGTTCCAGAGTGGACGGTCTTCAGCTCCGCGGTCATTGGTCTTCAACTCCTCCGCTCCACACCGGCTGGTTCCTGGAAGAAGAAGATGTCGCCGCTTGGAAGAAGACTTCACCGTCTGGAACAGGACCTTCTCCACTGGTCTTCAGGACAGGTAAGGACCACTTGGGTGTTAGACTTAGGTTTTTTTAAGGGGGGATCGGGTGGGTTTTAGAGTAGGGGTGTGTGGGTGGTGGGTTGTAATGGGGGGGTTGTTCTTTTTTTTAAAGGTAAAAGAGCTGATTACTTTGGGGCAATGCCCCACAAAAGACCCTTTTAAGGGCTGGTTATAGAGCTGATTACTTTTGTAATTTAGTTTAGAGTAGGGAAATTTTATTATTTTGGGGGGCTTTTTTAATTTATTAGGGGGCTTAGATTAGGTGTAATTAGCTTAAAATTCTTGTAATCTTTTTTTTTTGTAATTTAGTGTTGTTTTTTTTGTAATATAGTTTAGTGTATTTAATTGTATTTTCGTTGAGATAATTGTAGTTTATTTAATTAATTTATTGATAGTGTAGTGTTAGGTGTAATGGTAACTTAGGTTAGGATTTATTTTACAGGTAATTTGGTAATTATTTTAACTAGGTAGCTATTAAATAGTTATTAACTATTTAATAGCTATTGTACCTAGTTAAAATTAATACAAAGTTACCTGTAAAATAAATATAAACCCTAAAATAGCTACAATGTAATTATTAATTATATTGTAGCTATCTTAGGATTTATTTTATAGGTAAGTATTTAGTTTTAAATAGGAATAATTTAGTTACTAATATTAATATTATTTAGATTTATTTAAATAATAATTAAGTTAGGGGGTGCTAGGGTTAGACTTAGGTTTAGTGGTTAATATATTTAATATAAGTGGCGGTGGTGTAGGGGGATTAGATTAGGGGTTAATAAATTTAATATAGGTGGCGGCGGTGTTTGGGGATCATATTAGGGGTAATAGAGTTAATATAGGTGGCGGCGGTGTAGGGAGATCATATTAGGGGTTACTATATTTAAAATAGTTGGCGGCGGTGTAGGGGGATCATATTAGGGGTTACTATACTTAATATATGTGGCGGCGGTGTAGGGAGGTCAGATTAGGGGGTAATACATTTAATGTAGCTGGCGGCGGTGTAGGGGGATCAGATTAGTGGGTAATACATTTAATGTAGCTGGCGGCGGTGTAGGGGTAATACATATAATATAGGTGGCGGCGGGGTCTGGGAGCGGCGGTTTAGGGGTTAAACACTTTATTAGGGATTGTGGCGGGGGATTGCGGTTGACAGGTAGATAGACATTGCGCATGCGTTAGGTGTTAGGTTTTATTTTGCAGGTAGTTTAGGGAGTTACAGGGCTCCAATACTCAGCATAAGGCTTACTACGCCTGCATTTTGTGGCGAGGTGAAAATGGAGTAAGATTTCTCCATTTTCGCCATGTAAGTCCTTACGCTCTATATTGGATACCAAACTGCGCGGGTTTGGTATATCACTCTATGGGCCAGAAAACTACGGCCGAAGGGTGAAATATACGAGCGTAACTTCTATGTTATGCTGTATATAGGATACCAAACCAGCGCAATATTTGGCGTCGCCGGCTTTTGCGGGCGACGCTGCATATCGGATCGGGCCCCAGATACACATGTGCCCCATATTTTGCTCTTTTCAAAAACTTCTTTATTTATTTTGTATATAAACTTACAAAAATATACCTGATCTGGAAAGCATCGCTCCAGCCAATTATTAACAAATAAGCAAAAACTCTATTACATTTCTTAATAGATTTTCCAGCAATGCAAAAACCAGCACATTGCTAGCTATAGAAGAAAGAAATCAGGTTTCAGTTTTTCTAAACAAGCACACTTGTAGGTGATTGTGGCTCATAAAGGGAAATAGAAATCCTTACTATAAATCATGAAATTAAATTGGACTAACTTTGCCAAATACATAAAAAAAGAGACGTTAATACAATTATAACAATGGTCTAATTCTGTAAGAGTATTTTATTTTATTTATTTTATTTTTTTCTAAATTAAGTGTGCTTGTTTAAAAAAAAAAAGAAAAAAAAAATATATGGCGCCTATTTCAGCCAAGTGTTAATTTATTTTTATTTTTTAACTAGTCTGGCGGCAGACATGGTGTGACATCACACAAAAAAAGGGTGCCTAACATCTATGTAAAAGTAATAAAGAACATGGAAAAAACAAATATAAAAATTAAATGCAACTTCATCATAGCTTAAATGTGCATGTGGCAGTATCCCTATAATATTTTGGTGCCCTCTGTGGAATAGAACAGTATAATTTCCCAGAAAACATTGTGCATGTTAGGAGAATTATGACTGGCGCAAAGATAAATGAGATCACAGAGCCTCTTAACTAGTGAAGACACACAGGTTCAATAAACAATTAAAGTAAACATATACAAATGTAACAATTACAAAAAGGTAGATTAGGTTCATTATAGATATAATAACCCAGGAAAATTGAGAGATGCTCCAAGTTTGTGTAGAAGCAAAAAGGAAACAGTGCAAATACTTGATCCCAAACAAATAAAACCCTAGTGCAAGAGTTATGATATTGTGCACTCTTCTTAAAAAAATAAGTGACATCAGTTCTCTCCTGAAAAATTATCCAAGACATGAGCTTCTCTGAAGAATTCAGTGGTACAACCTTTCATGACATAAAACCACAAAAATTATTCACTAAGGCCTAGATTTGGAGTTCGGCGGTAGCCGTCAAAACCAGCGTTAGAGGCTCCTAACGCTGGTTTTGGCCGCCCGCTGGTATTTGGAGTCAGTGATTAAAGGGTCTAACGCTCACTTTTCAGCCGCGACTTTTCCATACCGCAGATCCCCCTACGCCATTTGCGTAGCCTATCTTTTCAATGGGATCTTTCTAACGCTGGTATTTAGAGTCGTTTCTGAAGTGAGAGTTAGAGCTCTAACGACAAGATTCCAGCCGCCTGAAAATAGCAGGAGTTAAGAGCTTTCTGGCTAACGCCGGTTCATAAAGCTCTTAACTACTGTACCCTAAAGTACACTAACACCCATAAACTACCTATGTACCCCTAAACCGAGGTCCCCCCACACCGCCGCCACTCGATTAAAATTTTTAACCCCTAATCTGCCGACCGCCACCTACGTTATACTTATGTACCCCTAATCTGCTGCCCCTAACCCCGCCGACCCCTGTATTACATTTATTAACCCCTAACCTGCCCCCCACAACGTCGCCGCCAGCTACTTAAAATAATTAACCCCTAATCTTCCGACCGCAAAGCGCCGCCACCTACGTTATCCCTATGTACCCCTAATCTGCTACCCCTAACACCGCCGACCCCTATATTATATTTATTAACCCCTAATCTGCCCCCCTCAATGTCGCCGACACCTGCCTACACTTATTAACCCCTAATCTGCCCTCCCTAACATCGCCAACACCTAACTTCAATTATTAACCCCTAATCTGACGACCGGAGCTCACCGCTATTCTAATAAATTGATTAACCCCTAAAGCTAAGTCTAACCCTAACACTAACACCCCCCTAAGTTAAATATAATTTAAATCTAACGAAATTAATTAACTCATTAAATAAATGATTCCTATTTAAAGCTAAATACTTACCTGTAAAATAAATCCTAATATAGCTACAATATAAATTATAATTATATTATAGCTATTTTAGGATTAATATTTATTTTACAGGCAACTTTGTAATTATTTTAACCAGGTACAATAGCTATTAAATAGTTAAGAACTATTTAATAGTTACCTAGTTAAAATAATAACAAATTTACCTGTAAAATAAATCCTAACCTAAGATATAATTAAACCTAACACTACCCTATCAATAAAATAATTAAATAAACTACCTACAATTACCTACAATTAACCTAACACTACACTATCAATAAATTAATTAAACACAATTGCTACAAATAAATACAATTAAATAAACTAGCTAAAGTACAAAAAATAAAAAAGAACTAAGTTACAAAAAATAATAAAATATTTACAAACATAAGAAAAATCTTACAACAATTTTAAACTAATTACACCTACTCTAAGCCCCCTAATAAAATAACAAAGCCCCCCAAAATAAAAAATGCCCTACCCTATTCTAAATTAAAAAAGTTACAAGCTCTTTTACCTTACCAGCCCTGAACAGGGCCCTTTGCGGGGCATGCCCCAAGGATTTCAGCTATTTTGCCTGTAAAAAAAAACATACCATACCCCCCCAACATTACAACCCACCACCCACATACCCCTAATCTAACCCAAACCCCCCTTAAATAAACCTAACACTAAGCCCCTGAAGATCTTCCTACCTTGTCTTCACCATACCAGGTTCACCGATCCGTCCTGGCTCCAACATCTTCATCCAACCCAAGCGGGGGTTGGCGATCCATCATCCGGTGCTGAAGAGGTCCAGAAGAGGCTCCAAAGTCTTCCTCCTATCCGGCAAGAAGAGGACATCCGGACCGGCAAACATCTTCTCCAAGCGGCATCTTCAATCTTCTTCCATCCGGTGCGGAGCGGGTCCATCTTGAAGCAGGCGACGCGGATCCATCCTCTTCTTCCGTTGTCTCCCGACGAATGACGGTTCCTTTAAGGGACGTCATCCAAGATGGCGTCCCTCGAATTCCGATTGGCTGATAGGATTCTATCAGCCAATCGGAATTAAGGTAGGAATTTTCTGATTGGCTGATGGAATCAGCCAATCAGAATCAAGTTCAATCCGATTGGCTGATCCAATCAGCCAATCAGATTGAGCTCGCATTCTATTGGCTGATCGGAACAGCCAATAGAATGCGAGCTCAATCTGATTGGCTGATTGGATCAGCCAATCGGATTGAACTTGATTCTGATTGGCTGATTCCATCAGCCAATCAGAAAATTCCTACCTTAATTCCGATTGGCTGATAGAATCCTATCAGCCAATCGGAATTCGAGGGACGCCATCTTGGATGACGTCCCTTAAAGGAACCGTCATTCGTCGGGAGACAACGGAAGAAGAGGATGGATCCGCGTCGCCTGCTTCAAGATGGACCCGCTCCGCACCGGATGGAAGAAGATTGAAGATGCCGCATGGAGAAGATGTTTGCCGGTCCGGATGTCCTCTTCTTGCCGGATAGGAGGAAGACTTTGGAGCCTCTTCTGGACCTCTTCAGCACCGGATGATGGATCGCCAACCCCCGCTTGGGTTGGCTGAAGATGTTGGAGCCAGGACGGATCGGTGAACCTGGTATGGTGAAGACAAGGTAGGAAGATCTTCAGGGGCTTAGTGTTAGGTTTATTTAAGGGGGGTTTGGGTTAGATTAGGGGTATGTGGGTGGTGGGTTGTAATGTTGGGGGGGGTATGGTATGTTTTTTTTTACAGGCAAAAGAGCTGAAATCCTTGGGGCATGCCCCGCAAAGGGCCCTGTTCAGGGCTGGTAAGGTAAAAGAGCTTGTAACTTTTTTAATTTAGAATAGGGTAGGGCATTTTTTATTTTGGGGGGCTTTGTTATTTTATTAGGGGGCTTAGAGTAGGTGTAATTAGTTTAAAATTGTTGTAAGATTTTTCTTATGTTTGTAAATATTTTATTATTTTTTGTAACTTAGTTCTTTTTTATTTTTTGTACTTTAGCTAGTTTATTTAATTGTATTTATTTGTAGCAATTGTGTTTAATTAATTTATTGATAGTGTAGTGTTAGGTTAATTGTAGGTAATTGTAGGTAGTTTATTTAATTATTTTATTGATAGGGTAGTGTTAGGTTTAATTATATCTTAGGTTAGGATTTATTTTACAGGTAAATTTGTTATTATTTTAACTAGGTAACTATTAAATAGTTCTTAACTATTTAATAGCTATTGTACCTGGTTAAAATAATTACAAAGTTGCCTGTAAAATAAATATTAATCCTAAAATAGCTATAATATAATTATAATTTATATTGTAGCTATATTAGGATTTATTTTACAGGTAAGTATTTAGCTTTAAATAGGAATCATTTATTTAGGGGGGTGTTAGTGTTAGGGTTAGACTTAGCTTTAGGGGTTAATCCATTTATTAGAGTAGCGGTGAGGTCCGCTCGGCAGATTAGGGGTTAATAATTGAAGTTAGGTGTTGGCGATGTTAGGGAGGGCAGATTAGGGGTTAATACTATTTATGATAGGGTTAGTGAGGCGGGTTAGGGGTTAATAACTTTATTATAGTAGCGCTCAGGTCCGCTCGGCAGATTAGGGGTTAATAAGTGTAGGCAGGTGTCGGCGACGTTGAGGGGGGCAGATTAGGGGTTAATAAATATAATATAGGGGTCGGCGGTGTTAGGGGTAGCAGATTAGGGGTACATAGGGATAACGTAGGTGGCGGCGGTTTACGGAGCGGCAGATTAGGGGTTAAAAAAAATATGCAGGGGTCAGCGATAGCGGGGGCGGCAGATTAGGGGTTAATAAGTGTAAGGTTAGGGGTGTTTAGACTCGGGGTACATGTTAGGGTGTTAGGTGCAGACGTAGGAAGTGTTTCCCCATAGCAAACAATGGGGCTGCGTTAGGAGCTGAACGCTGCTTTTTTGCAGGTGTTAGGTTTTTTTTCAGCTCAAACAGCCCCATTGTTTCCTATGGGAGAATCGTGCACGAGCACGTTTTTGAGGCCGGCCGCGTCCGTAAGCAACTCTGGTATCGAGAGTTGCATTTGATCGACACTAAGTTTAGTGCGCAACCTATTAACACAAGGACCTTGGGTTTAACACTTTGCAATAACACTTTGATATAAACATAAAAACAATACCTCACTTTTATAACTTCACAACACATTAAATCTGCACAGTATTTGCTGCCACATCAGAGATTTGCTGCCAGAGCAGATGCAGGTTACTTAAACTTTATTTAAGAAACAAATACAAATAGACACACACAACTTATACATTTTAAGCCTCTTGGTCCTTTCAGAGTTGGATTCATAACTTTTTTAATTTTTTGAGGGATATCTGTAGCATCCACAATATGCTACAAACATAAAGGAGGTAGATGTGGAAACGACACAATGGGAACACAAGCACCAGGGCAGCAGAAGTAGATAACTGGACATGACTTCCTGGATGGTTCCCCATATGCTGCTCAGTAGATTATTGGGGCATGTTTTGGGGGTCGATAAGGATGACTCCATCCACTCCTGGGCCGAAGCGGTCTCTTCATAGCAAACCTTTGTGGACCATCAAAGGCAATATGTGGATTTGGCATATGTTGAGGAAAACTTCCAAAGTTTATGGGTTTTTATGGCTGATAAGGCTGTATATTTACTTTATGTTCAAACCGCTGAATGGGTGGTTACTGCCAGGCAATTCATTCTCATTACAGTAGTTTCCATCAAAGCTGAAATATCCTGGCATCATGGTGCCAACAATCTTAGGGCTGTCATCCAAAAAACAGGGAACGATTACTGAGTGCAGGAGTCTCTCTACACACGCTGACATAGCGCCCAACAAACAACGTTCTGTACTGGATGGATTGGCATCCCAGTTAAAACCCCTTCTTTTATTCATTCTAGGATTTTTGTAAGGACAGGCATTGTCTTTATTACATCTGACCATACGAGGTGGAGCACCTTCTAAATTACAACCTTCTATGTGTTTAGTATCAGGCACCTTCACCCGCCAGGCAGATGCAATATGAGTTAGCAGGATTTGAGTAAACTTGCGGTGTGCCACCTGATTCCAGTGTATGGCATCTCAGCAACGGTGTCTCAGGTCAAACCAGAAATGGTAATGAAAGTCCAAAACATCCATCTTGTATAGGTCTGCCAAGGTGGCGCTGTAGAAGTGGCCCTCAATGATATACCAATGTAGGTTGCATTTCTCATGGGCTTCTCCGCCCTTGTACCCAACAGGCATAGCCGTGTTCCACACAACCAGGCACTCACGGCGTAGAACCTTATCCAAGTGGGTGAACAGTATTTCTAGATTGGTCTTGTATTCTTCAATTTGTTTCTGGCCATACCTAGTGATGTCCCAGATGCAGGAGTTCATGATAACAATGTCAGGTTGGAGGCTAGCCTGGAAGTCTGTAAAGATGCTTTCCAAATATGCAGAGTACACGCGAGTTAAGAAATAGAAACACACAAGATTGTGGTAGCTGCAATACTGACGCACTTCACGGTAACCCACTCCATTGTGCATCTCTCCAAAGTTTCCTCCCTCTACCAAAGCATCATTTTCAAAGGAGATCTCTCCCTTGCGCTTAAGCTGGAATTCTGAGAGATACTGCTCATGCTGAATAAATTTCACAAGGTCTTTGTACACAGCTCTCTGGTTTGAGTCTCCAAGTATAACTATAAACTTATAATATCCAAAAGCAGAAAAGTGTTCAGAGAATAATTCCCAAAGGGTGATATAACAGTATAAATGTATCACCCAACTGACTCGGGGGAATACAGTCCCAATAAAGTCCGTGCTGTAGGGAACTGAACGGTCAAAGAATAGTTCAAATAATTCACTAGCGGCTGTTCCCGGTTTGTGTTTTCAAACACATCAATTAGCAGTGCATACCGCTCCCAACCTAGATGTCACGGGTGTAGAATGCAGAGTCTATGTAACATGTACAGTTATTGTAGAGATGTCCGTAAACTCTTACCCTCCACTAGTCTTGGTGGGGTGCCTGGACACACTGCTGTACTTCTCCTCGGACTGGTGATCATACCCTTCCGTGGGGGTGCAGCTTGTGAGTACTCCTTGGCGTGCTTAGAGATCCGGCTCTGGTAGCGTGGTGCTTCTCATGCATAACCCGTGATGTTGCTAGGTGCACTGTGGGTAGTGTGGCGGAACAAACCCGGAAGCCAAAGCGAGTGCGGCAGAGAGGACAGCAGGTCAGTATGCGGTATATCCCACCGCTTCAGGAATACAATTTCAAAGAAAGGAGATCTGCTGACTCAGTAGTAAATGCTGGAAAAACTTGTTTTATTACAGTGATCCAAACAAGTCAAAGTACATAGGGTCACAGTAAAGAACGCCTGACGCGTTTCGCGCATGCGTAGATGCGCTTCTTCGGAGGCTGATTAGAATTAAGCCATGACAGCTATTTAAACCTCAAAACCACCAATCCTGGGGTAGCTTGAAAAATGGCCAATTGTTGTGGCGCTACCGAGCAGCAGTATAAGATGTCTTTCAATTAGACATGTGCTTAAATAAAAAATAAAATAAAAAACAAATAGCTGCTGTTCGGAGGGGTCACATCTCAATACAAATTACACTGTGAACATTTCAGACTGTATAAAATATAAAAGAATAAGCAAATAAATAATATTAACATAATAAACAAATAAAACATTTATACAGATGTTAAGAAAAGCTTATCATTCTAGATGGACACAAATTTTGACTAGTTGGTGCTCACAAATGAACAAAGTATTTAAAAAAATGGGTGTTAACTGTGTCCAGCAAAATCAATATCGATACATCGTAAAGCGAACACATTGGACCCCATTTAGAGAGTAACTAGATACAGGGTGTAACTGGGCAAAGTATCATGTATAGTGTCTATAACCATGGTTAAGTTTACGACTATATAACCATGAATACTCAGTCTATCTATACATAATGTTCTGAGTGCTAGGCTGTATGTCCAATGATGTGATAAACTACTACTCCTAAGAAGAAGAGAAAAATAGGAATAGAAATGGTTCTAATATATATAACGTACATAGGTAAGTGGACATTAGCATGTAAGAGCACTAGCTCCTAATAACCCTGCATAGTGATGGAAAGAATAATAGACTAAATGTGTCAAAAAAAAAAAAATAGAAAAAAGAAAAGAAGAATGATGAGCTAAAGGAGAATGTAAAGAAAAATATAGAAATAAATGAACACAGCAAAGGATTGGGGTAACATAATGAATAAAAACAATATAAGATAATGAAGCTAAGAAATAATAATAATAGTGATTACAAACCCCTAATGTTAGATACCAGAATAATTGGATTAAATAAATGTAATCCTGAATATCACTTGGAGGACTTAGTGAATATAAAAAAGTAAAAGGAAAGGGGCAGATATGGTTCACTACTGTATATGGCTAACAAGAATAGGAATAATGTGGAATAACAATAGGCAGCATTTATTGTCCCTAACTGAAAAAGACCCCAGAACCCCAGTGGCGAAACATTTTCGCCAACATGGCATAGGTACCACATTCTTTTCCTTTATGGGAATTGAAAGAATTGCACAAAATGCCAGAGGTGGAGATAGAACAGCTAAGTTACTAAAAAGGGAAGTCTTTTGGATTATAAAATTGAACACCAGATACCCCTATGACATAAATAAACGGCTGGATGTTGACTTATACGTATAATTTAAGGACATGTTTTGACATCTAGTAGATCTAGTGGATGTGTTTGCCTGAACTAGCATAGTCATCAGTATCCAGAAATCAACAGGACACATTAAATTTACATTAATTAACGTAGGCCCTAGATTTAGAGCACATTTTAAATTGATTTATAACATTTATAACTCAACTCTCATATGTACAACTCTACTGAGCCGTGAGATATATTTACATATTTATCGTTATTAGTCATATAAAATATAGGACTCCTTTTCTATGTATATGCCCCTTGATATTATCCACTCCTATTCTTAGGATATTACATCTTAGTAAATATTGGCAGTTAATCCAGATTTATATCTTATATCTTACATTGTCCCCCTAATTACATTCTTCTAGTTTAGTATTAGTTTTAGCCTCACTTACTATTGTTATTATTCTTTAGTCATTTTTTATATATACTTTTTATAGACCCCTTATGGTTCCCTTTTATGACTGCAATTCTAGGATGACCCGGATAATACTCATTCGGACACCCCTATCATTATTATTATTCCACATTATTCCTATTCTTGTTAGCCATATAGTGAACCATATCTGCCCCTTTCCTTTTACTTTTTTATATTCACTAAGTCCTCCAAGTGATATTCAGGATTACATTTATTTAATCCAATTATTCTGGTATCTAACATTAGGGGTTTGTAATCACTATTATTATTATTTCTTAGCTTCATTATCTTATATTGTTTTTATTCATTATGTTACCCCAATCCTTTGCTGTGTTCATTTATTTCTATATTTTTCTTTACATTCTCCTTTAGCTCATCATTCTTCTTTTCTTTTTTCTATTTATTATTTTTTGACACATTTAGTCTATTATTCTTTCCATCACTATGCAGGGTTATTAGGAGCTAGTGCTCTTACATGCTAATGTCCACTTACCTATGTACGTTATATATATTAGAACCATTTCTATTCCTATTTTTTCTCTTCTTCTTAGGAGTAGTAGTTTATCACATCATTGGACATACAGCCTAGCACTCAGAACATTATGTATAGATAGACTGAGTATTCATGGTTATATAGTCGTAAACTTAACCATGGTTATAGACACTATACATGATACTTTGCCCAGTTACACCCTGCCTCTAGTTACTCTCTAAATGGGGTCCAATGTGTCCGCTTTACAATGTATCGATATTGATTTTGCTGGACACAGTTAACACCCATTTTTTTAAATACTTTGTTCATTTGTGAGCACCAACTAGTCAAAATTTGTGTCAAAATTTGTGTCAATCTAGAATGATAAGCTTTTCTTAACATCTGTATAAATGTTTTATTTGTTTATTATGTTAATATTGTTTATTTATTTGCTTATTCTTTTATATTTTATACAGTCTGAAATGTTCACAGTGTAATTTGTATTGAGATGTGACCCCTCCGAACAGCAGCTATTTGTAATATATTTTTTATTTAAGCACATGTCTAATTGAAAGACATCTTATACTGCTGCTCGGTAGCGCCACAACAATTGGCCCATTTTTCAAGCTACCCCAGGATTGGTGGTTTTGAGGTTTAAATAGCTGTCATGGCTTAATTCTAATCAGCCTCTGAAGAAGCGCATCTACGCATGCGCGAAACGCGTCAGGCGTTCTTTACTGTGACCCTATGTACTTTGACTTGTTTGGATCACTGTAATAAAACAAGTTTTTCCAGCATTTACTACTGAGTCAGCAGATCTCCTTTCTTTGAAATTGTATAACTATAAACTTGTTATGGAGAAGTTGCCTGGCATCATCAGTAGTGAAACCCATCACAGCACCTTAAATGCAGATCAAGGAGGGCCAACAAGAACATCCGTCTGTATGAAGTTGTGAGACAGCTGACAGGCTCCTTTGCACATCTCCAGCCCTCTTGCACAAACTTAATCACGCATCTCCCATATTTTGCTCTTTAGTGAACTTTTTACCCTATAAATATGCCAATTCTATCTATTCTTATTATTTATTTATTTATTTATTTATGTATTTATTCATCACATATTTACATGTCCTAATTCTGAAGCTAAGGAGAAATAGTAGCCAGTACCTACTACTCAAGAGTTAGTTGGAAGCACATCATAACCTCACATTTTTCCAGGTAAAAAAAAAAGAAGAGAAAAAGGAAATCTACTCTGAGGATATATCTATGGACACACCTATTTGAGACCTTTTTTTAAAAAATGTATGGGATAATGAATAAAAATTCAGTTAAGTAGTGAAAAATCAAATTATAATAATCTAACATCTAGTTATACAATGTTAATACAACTTTGAAATAAAACTGAATTTTTTAATAATTATGGCAGTAAAATGTATGTTGTGTATCTCAGACAAAAATCAAATTGTAATAATTTGCATTGTACATACAAGTTCTCGAAACATATCTTTGAATGATGGCAACCAGAGTCATGTGACAAATTGTAATCAGAGGGAAATCTCACATAAACAATACAGGATTAGAAGCAAGTCAGTAGAATTTAAAAATATATAGAAATTATTTTATCTTAAACACTCTTTATTTTAAACTAAACAAAAAAAGCAGCCATGTTACATTTAGATCTTTAATGGCAGAGCCGGCTCATCCATTAGCCAAAAACGAGGTGCTTTTGTCTTCCGCTATCAAGTCAATTATGTTTAAATGTTTTTATTAGGATTTTCATAACAGATATCCAAAGAAAAAGTCATTACAAAATGGAGACAAAACCCC